>NC_042620.1:5999619-6299619 GCF_901001135.1 Rhinatrema bivittatum | reverse complement strand
ATGCCAAGGCACCTTGTTTTTTTCAGTCGCAGAAGAGAGCATGGAGGTCGATGCTGTGCTGTTGTCTTGGCCGCATGACATTCTGCTCTACGTGTTCCCTCCATGGCCTCTGGTGGGCAAGATTGTCAGGAGGATAGAGGTCCACCTAGGAAAGGTGATTCTCAAGGCTTCGGAGTGGCCAAGAAGGCCTTGGTTTGCAGACAAGGTCAATCTAGCAGTGGACGGCCCCCTGAGACTGGGCCATCTTCCAAATCTTCTGCGACAGGGCCCTATATTTTTCGATCAAGAAGATCACTTTTGTCTAGCGGCTTGGCTTTTGAAAGGAGGCAGTTAAGGAAGAAAAGCTATCTGGAGGATGTTATTTCTACTCTGCTGTGGGCTTGTAAAACCTCTACTTCCTTGGCATATGTCCGGGTTTGGAGAGTCTTTGAGTCCTGGTGTATGGAACAGGGAGCTGATCCTGTTGAGCATCGGTTGCAGAGATTCTGATATTTTTGCAGAGAGGCCTCACAAAAGATTTGTCCTTTAGTTCCCTGAGGGTGCAGGTGTCGGCCTTTGGCTGTTTGTGGGGCAAGTCTCATGCTTTAACTCTGGCTGTGTATCTGGATGTGGTGCATTTCCTCATAGGAGCGAAGCACTTGCACCCCCCTGTTCATAAGGTGTGTCCTTCTTGGAGCCTTAACTTGGTCCTCAAAGCCATGTGTGAAGCTCCATTTGAGCCTCTTAAGAGGGCCACCATAAAAGATCTGACTTTGAAGGTGGTTTTCTTAGTAGCAATTTGTTGAGCCAGGAGGGTGTATGAACTTCAAGTGCTGTCACGCAGAGACCCCTTTTTGCAAGTTTCAGATTCCGGAGTCTCTTTGAGGACGGTTCCATCCTTTCTACTGAAGATAGTGTCTGTGATCCACTTAAGTTAGTCTGTGGAGCTTCCGGCCTTTACAAATCTAGAAGTTGATGCACCTCATGCTAAGGAGTTGAAGTGTCTGGATGTTAGAAGGGCCTTGTTGCAGTATTTAGAGGTCACTAACAGTTTCCGGTTGTCGGATCACCTTTATGTGCTATGGAGCGGTAAAAGAAGAGTCAAAAGGCATCAAAGACGTTGGTTGAAAGAGGCTATTGGTTCCACATACATCTGTTGTGGTCGTCCTGTCCCGGAAGAGTTAAGGGCTCATTCTACCCATTCTCAGGTGGCTTCTGGGGATGAGTGCCAACTGGTTTTGCCACAAGAGATTTGCAGGGTGGCTACTTGGAAGTCTTTACATACTTTTTCCAGACACTACGTTTTGGACGTCCAGGCTCCGGATGTCAACAATTTTGGCAGAAGTGTTCTTCAAGCGGGACTCTCACAGTCCCACCCAGGAAGTTTGGGTACATCCCAGGAGTCTAGACTGATCCAGGTACATACAGGGAAAGGAAAATTGGTTCTATTTTCGTTCCTGTAGTACCACAGATCAGTCCAGAAGCCTGCCCACTGAGGAGGTTGAGAGTCCACTCGATCTGTTTTGTTTTCATAATTATGATTTTTACTGAAGAATCCCTTTAAGAAGTTCTCTAGATTTAATTACGAATTTTCCTTGCCCTCTGCTCATTCTGGGGAAGATATTTAGAAACATAGAAATGATGGCAGAAGAAGACCAAACGGCCCATCCAGTCTGCCCAGCAAGTTTCACACTTTTTTTTTCCTCATACTTATCTGTTACTCTTGGCTCTTAGTAACCTTTTGGTTCTATTTCCCTTCCACCCCCACCATTAATGTAGAGATTTTTAGTCACATATTTCTGCTTGGGTACTGATAAATACTGAGGAGATGCAGGTGGCCCACCGGGTTATAGGGCAGTACCTAAGAAAATTTCTCTGTCTCCATCTGCTGCAAGGAATGCAAAACCCAGGAGTCAGGACTGATCTGTGGTACTACAGAAATGAAAATGAGCAAGTAAGAAGGAGGAGAAACTCTAAAATATGCTCAGGATATGAGGACTGAGTTTGTCCTTAAACAGACTTTTGAGGCCATGGCCTTGAATTTGCAGATTGCTTCTTGCTACTGCCTGGTGGCTCAAGCTGGTTTGCATCTCTCTCAGGAGATACAGGGAGTGGGGTCCGATGGTGGATCGGTGATGGAACCAGGTGCCACATTCTTAGATGATGCAGGCTGTGAATTGGTGCAGATGGTTGCTTAAGAAGTGGCTTCCATGATAGTAGCTAGATGCCAGTTATGACTGCAAAATTGGTCGGCAGACACTATTTCCAAGTCCAACTTCACAAGGTTACCCTTTAAGGGGTTCCTTTTGTTCACCAGTGAATTGGAAAAAATGGCGAATTGTTGGGGGGAATTGAAGGTTCCTTGTTTACCAGCAGCATAATGTCCTTTTGGGGCGAAGGGATGCTCCAGGGATTACCATTGGTTTCATCCTTACAGAGGAGCATCAACTTAAAGGTCTCATCTCTATGGAAGATCTCAGTCCTTTCAGCCTAGAAAGCTTCGTAAGGATATGGGCTCCAGGACTGGAGCACCTCAATCTTCACCTTGAAGATGTACAGGCTCACCTACTACTGGTGCAGGAGATAGGTGGGCGTCTACCTCTCTTTTATCAAAGGTGGGTCCAGATTATGACGAACCAGTGGGTCCTGGATGTGGTAAAGCATGGCTATGCTCTGGAATTTTGCCAAATTCCTCTGGATGCCTTTGTAGTCTCTCCAAGCAACTCTCCACAGAAAAGAGTGGCAGTGGAGAATACATTAAGGAGGCTGTTGGATTTGAAGGCCGTGATTCCTGTTCCCAGATTGCAGAAAAATACAGGGTGCTGTTCCATTTATTTTGTCATTCCCAAGAAAGAGGAGGGGTATTTTTGGCCCATCCTAGATTTCAAAGATGTCAATTGGCGTTTGCATGTGACTCATTTCAGAATGGAAACTCTTGTGTTCCGTAATAATGGTAGTGCGAACAGCGAGATTCTCATATCTCTCGACCTGACAGAGGCATATCGCCATATACCAATTCGCCAGGAAAATCGTTTCCTACATTTACCATTCTGGACCCGGTCATGGTTGGCCTCTGGGGTCCAGCAAGGTCCTTTCCATTTCATAAGTCAACGAAGGAGCTTCCAGAACCTTAGGCACTACATTTACATTTACATTTATTGCATTTATAATCCGCCTAACACTAGGACGGCCTAAAATCTACTCCTGAATAAAATATAAATCAATACAATAAAAAGAATCTTCCATAGTTTACTTTTTCCTTCAGATAAATGATGTGAATGTTGTGCATCCTCAGTCTTGATAGTCTGAGTTTAATTTCCAGCAACGAGCTCCTCTTTGCTTGTTACTTCTGAGGGAGGAGGGTGCTCCGCAGCAGCTGCTAGTCTTCATTTTGAATTTAGTTTACAAAACTGAGTATGTTAACATGTTGCTGCAAAATAAGCCATTCACGATAATGCCATACATATGGTTCCTAAAGATTTTCCATTTCCTCCCTCCGTGCCCTATCCCCGCCCACCCATACAGACACAGACACACAGATCACTCGCTTTACCCATAAGAAGATGCACAGGATCTGGAGTCAAAACAAATTATTGGGGGAAAACCCACAGGTTCACCAACTTATATAAGGGTTAGCAGCTGCCAGCCATGACCCGCGAGTCCAGTGTCTGCACAAAGGGCAGCAGGAAACCCATTTGAAAACAGAATACAGGCAGGAGAGCTCGATGGAGCTGCTCCAGAGATTTGCTTCAGGTGCCCTGCTGCTATCGGGGAAATGTTGACTTCCATTTCTTTCCTTCCTTTTCCTCAGCACATGAAGGTCGTGTGGAGCTCCCCCGTGTATGCTCTGGGGACATGCGTAAGGACTCCTGTAGGTAGCTACCCTCCTTATATGTGTTTTCTGTTACACTAGGGGCAGATTTGGCATAATTCGGGAGTGTAAGGAGAATGCAACAGGGAAACACTTCATGGCAAAAATCATTCCTTATGAACATGAAAACAAACAGAGCATCCTGCAGGAATACGAGATCCTGAAATCACTGCACCACGAGCGCATCATGGCACTGCACGAAGCCTATATCACTCCTCGTTACCTGGTGCTTATCTCTGAGAACTGCACAGGAAAGGAAATCCTGTACAGCCTCATCGACAGGTGAGAGCCAAGGAAATCCCATACAGCCTCATTGACAGGTGAGAGCCAAGGAAATCCCATACAGCGTTTCAGACAGGTGAGAGCCAAGGAAATCCCATACAGCCTCATCGACAGGTGAGAGCCAAGGAAATCCCATACAGCGTTTCAGACAGGTGAGAGCCAAGGAAATCCCATACAGCCTCATCGACAGGTGAGAGCCAAGGAAATCCCGTACAGCCTCATCGACAGGTGAGAGCCAAGGAAATCCCATACAGCCTCATCGACAGGTGAGAGCCAAGGAAATCCCATACAGCGTTTCAGACAGGTGAGAGCCAAGGAAATCCCATACAGCGTTTCAGACAGGTGAGAGCCAAGGAAATCCCATACAGCCTCATCGACAGGTGAGAGCCAAGGAAATCCCGTACAGCCTCATCGACAGGTGAGAGCCAAGGAAATCCCGTACAGCCTCATTGACAGGTGAGAGCCAAGGAAATCCCATACAGCCTCATCGACAGGTGAGAGCCAAGGAAATCCCGTACAGCCTCATCGACAGGTGAGAGCCAAGGAAATCCCGTACAGCCTCATCGACAGGTGAGAGCCAAGAAAATCCCAAACAGCTTTTCAGACAGGTGAGAGCCAAGGAAATCCCATACAGCCTCATCGACAGGTGAGAGCCAAGGAAATCCCGTACAGCCTCATCGACAGGTGAGAGCCAAGGAAATCCCGTACAGCCTCATCGACAGGTGAGAGCCAAGAAAATCCCAAACAGCTTTTCAGACAGGTGAGAGCCAAGGAAATCCCATACAGCCTCATCGACAGGTGAGAGCCAAGGAAATCCCGTACAGCCTCATCGACAGGTGAGAGCCAAGAAAATCCCATACAGCTTTTCAGACAGGTGAGAGCCAAGAAAATCCCCTACAGCCACATCGACAGCTGAGAGCCAAGGAAATCCCATACAGGTTCATCGACAGGTGAGAGCCAAGGAAATCCCGTACAGCCTCATCGACAGGTGAGAGCCAAGGAAATCCTGTACAGCCTCATCGACAGGTGAGAAGCAAGGAAATCCCATACAGCCTCAACGACAGGTGAGAAGCAAGGAAATCCCATACAGCTTTTCAGACAGGTGAGAGCCAAGGAAATCCTGTTCAGCCTCATCAACAGGTGACAGCCAAGAAAATCCCGTACAGCTTTTCAGACAGGTGAGAGTCAAGAAAATCCCCTACAGCCTCATCGGCAGGTGAGAGCCAAGAAAATCCCATACAGCTATTCAGACAGGTGAGAGCCAAGGAAATCCATACAGCCTCATCGACAGGTGAGAGCCAAGGAAATCCCATAAAGCCTCATCGACAGGTGAGAGCCAAGGAAAACCAATGCAGTCTCAGAGAGGAGAGAAGGGAGGAAATCCCATGCAGTCTCAGACAGTAGAGAGGGGAGCAAATCCCATGCAGTCTCAGGAGAGGGGGGAGGAAATCCCATGCAGTCTCAGACAGGAGAAAGGGGAGGAAATCCCTTGCAGTCTCAGACAGGAGAGAGGGGAGGAAATCCCATGCAGTCTCAGTCAGGTGAGTGGGGAGGAAATCCCATGCAGTCTCAGACAGGTGAGAGGGAAGGAAATCCCATACAGTCTCAGACAGGTGAGAGGGGAGGAAATCCCATGCAGTCTCAGACAGGAGAGGAAATCCCATGCGGTCTCAGACAGGAGAGAGGGGAGGAAATCCCATGCGGTCTCAGACAGGAGAGAGAGGGGAGGAAATCCCATGCGGTCTCAGACAGGAGAGAGAGGGGAGGAAATCCCATGCAGTCTCAGACAGGAGAGAGGGTAGGAAATCTCATGCAACCTCTCAGCTTGGGGTGGGATGGGGTATTATAGGCCTTGTAGATGGCAGGAGGAAGGTGTAATAGGACTTCACATATGAGGGAGGTGATGCAATACTATGTAGGCTGCTTTAGTATATAGAGGCCGAAGCAAGTTACACTTGAAATGTAAACAAAATAAATCACAGATACAAAGATCAACAGTAAAAAACCATAATAAAAACTTGAGCTTTCTAAAAAAGATGACTGCTTGAGTGCAGACCCAGAATACAATTATTAGACTATCAGCCTAAATTCTTTGCGGAAGAGATGAGATTAAGATGGGAGAGAGGGTGTAATACAACTGCACAGTCAGGAAGGGAGTAGGGCGTAATCATCTCAGAGATGGGCTGGGTGTAATACAGTCTCAAGTATTGGGTGGTTTAATAATCTCACAGAAGGGAAAGGGAGTGTAATACAGTCTCAAAGCAAACAGAATGTTGGGAATTATTAGAAAGGGAATGGTGAATAACACGGAAAATGTCATAATGCCTCTATATCGCTCCATGGTGAGACCGCACCTTGAATACTGTGTACAATTCTGGTCCCTGCATCTCAAAAAAGATATAATTGCGATGGAGAAGGTACAGAGAAGGGCTACCAAAATGATAAGGGGAATGGAACAACTCTCCTATGAGGAAAGACTAAAGAGGTTAGGACTTTTCAGCTTGGAGAAGAGACGGCTGAGGGGGGATATGATAGAGAAGTTTAAAATCATGAGAGGTCTAGAACGGGTAGATGTGAATCGGTTATTTACTCTTTCGGATAGTAGAAAGACTAGGGGGCACTCCATGAAGTTAGCATGGGGCACATTTAAAACTAATCGGAGAAAGTTCTTTTTTACTCAATGCACAATTAAAGTCTGGAATTTGTTGCCAGAGGATGTGGTTAGTGCAGTTAGTATGGTTGTGTTTAAAAAAGGATTGGATAAGTTCTTGGAGGAGAAGTCCATTACCTGCTATTAAGTTCACTTAGAGAATAGCCACTGCCATTAGCAATGGTTACATGGAATAGACTTAGTTTTTGGGTACTTGCCAGGTTCTTATGGCCTGGATTGGCCACTGTTGGAAACAAGATGCTGGGCTTGATGGACCCTTGGTCTGACCCAGTATGGCATTTTCTTATGTTCTTATGTTGTCAAGTATTGGGGGTGTAATAATCTCACAGAAGGGAAAGGGAGTGTAATACAGTCTCATGTATTGGAGGGGTGTAATAATCTCACAAATAGGAAAGGGAGTGTAATACAGTCTCACATATTGAAGGGGGTGTAATACAGTCTCATGTATTAGAGGGGGTGTAATAAACTCATAGATGGGAAAGTGAGTATAATACAGTCACGTTTTGGGAGAGGGTATAATAGTCTCGCAGATGGGGGAGGGAGTGTAATACAGTCTCACATATCAGAGGGGGTGTAATAATCTCACAGATGGGAAAGGGAGTGTAATACAGTCTCACAGATGGGAAAGGGAGTGTAATACAGTTTCACGTATTGGAGGGGGTGTAATAATCTCATAGATGGGAAAGGGTGTGTAATAGGGATGTGAATTGGGTGATCGATCGTCTTAACGATCGATTTTGGCTGGGGGGGGGAGGAAAATCTGATCGTCATGGTTTTTGGGGTTTTTTAAATCGTAAAAAATCGTAAATCAGGGGAGGGCGGGAAAACCGGCACCCTAAAACCCACCCCGACCCTTTAAAATAAATCCCCCACCCTCCCGAAGCCCCCCAAAATGTTTTAAATTACCTGGGGTCCAGTGGGGGGGGGGGGGTGTCCTGGCGCGATCTCCCGCTCTCGGGCCACGGCTGCGTTACAAGAAATGGCGCCGGTGGCCCTTTGCCCTTATCATGTGACAGGGCAAAGGTAGCGCCGGCGCCATTTTGATTCCTGTCATCCGACGTCACGAGTGCAGGAGGTCACTCCCGGACCCCCAGGGACTTTTGGCCAGCTTGGGAGGCCTCCTGACCCCCACAAGACTTGCCAAAAGTCCAGCGGGGGTCCGGGAGTGACCTCCTGCACGCGGGCCGTATTGCCAATATTCAAAATGGCGCCGGCGCTACCTTTGCCCTGTCATATGATAACGGCAAAGGGCCACCGGCGCCATTTCTTGTAACACAGCCATGGCCCGAGAGCGGGAGATCGCGCCAGGACACCCCCCCCCCCCCCTTGGACCCCAGGTAATTTAAAACAATTTGGGGGGCTTAGGGAGGGTGGGGGATTTATTTTAAAGGGGTGGGTTTTAGGGTGCTGGTTTTCCCACCCTCCCCCTCCCCCGATTTACAATTTTTTGACGATAAATCGAGGGAATTGTTATTGTATCGCGGCTCTAATGATTTTTGACGATTTAAAATATATCTGACGATGGTTTTAAATCGTCAAAAAATGATTCACATCCCTAGTGTGTAATTCAGTCTCACTTATTGAAGGGAGTGTAATAGTCTCACAGATGGGGAAGTGTAATACAGTCTCACATATCAGAAGGGGTGTAATTGTCTCACACATGGGAAAGGGAGTTTCCCTGTTCATGCCCGGATCAGTCCAGACCGCTGAGTTTTGCCTCCCTCCCAGAAGATGGAGACAGAGAATAACTTTGAGAGAGCCCTCTCTTAACCTGGTGTGCCATCTGCATCTCCTCAGTATTTCTCTGTCTCCAGCAGATGGAGGTGGTGCAAAACCTGCGGTTCTGACCATTTTTTGGGTTTTCAAAAAAAAAAAAAATCAGAGCATCACCATCAAATTCTCTTCCCAAGCAGGACAGGAAGGAATTGTTGTTCCTCTGTTAGGCGGGCGCTTCCGGTCCTCCTCTACCACAAAGGATGCGGGGCCTCTGGAAGCTGGGGCTGTGGAAGTCATGGAATAGGCTTAGTGTTTGGGTAATTGCCAGGTTCTTGTGGCCTGGATTGGCCTCTGTTGGAAACAGGATGCTGGGCTTGATGGACCCTTGGTCTGACCCAGCATTCCATGTTCTTATGTTCTCTAAAGGACCTAACTTTGAAAGTGATTTTACTGGTGGCTTTGTGTTCTGCTCGGCGGGTGTCAGAGCTTCAGGCGTTATCGTGCTGGGAGCCCTTCTTAAGGTTAACAGATAAAGGAGTGTCCTTGAGAACAGTCTCCTCCTTTCTACCTAAGGTGGTATCATCCTTTCATTTGAATGTCCTTTCCAGATTTGGACTCTTCCACCCCTCAGTCTCGTGACTTACGGAGGTTGGATGTAAGATGGACTCTGTTACAGTACTTGGAGGTTACACACAGTTTCCGCCTGTCGGATAATCTTTTTGTGCTGTGGCACGGTCCTAGAAGGGGACATAAGGCTTCCAGGGCCACTATTGCTCGGTGGTTGAAGGAGGCTATTAACTCAGCATATACAGCCTAAGGTCGCTCGGTGCCGGTCGGTCATCGAGCACATTCTGCTCGCTCACCAGTGGCCTCCTGGGCCGAGTGTCAAGGCTAGAGGATGGGAATAAATAAAAAAGCTAAATCTAAGAGAAACATGGGGTAATCTGCACGGAGCGGCAGTTACTACCCTTAACAGAAACATGGGGGTAACCTGCACAGAGCGGCAGTTACTGCCCTTAACAGAAACATGGGGTAACCTGCACGGAGCGGCAGTTACTGCCCTTAACAGAAACATGGGGGTAACCTGCACGGAGCGGCAGTTACTACCCTTAACAGAAACATGGGGGTAACCTGCACGGAGCGGCAGTTACTACCCTTAACAGAAACATGGAGGTAACCTGCACGGAGCGGCAGTTACTGCCCTTAACAGAAACATGGGGGTAACCTGCACGGAGCGGCAGTTACTGCCCTTAACAGAAACATGGAGGTAACCTGCACGGAGCGGCAGTTACTGCCCTTAACAGAAACATGGGGGTAACCTGCACGGAGCGGCAGTTACTACCCTTAACAGAAACATGGGGGTAACCTGCACGGAGCGGCAGTTACTACCCTTAACAGAAACATGGAGGTAACCTGCACGGAGCGGCAGTTACTGCCCTTAACAGAAACATGGGGGTAACCTGCACGGAGCGGCAGTTACTGCCCTTAACAGAAACATGGGGGTAACCTGCACAGAGCGGCAGTTACTACCCTTAACAGAAACATGGAGGTAACCTGCACGGAGCGGTAGTTACTACCTTTAACAGAAACATGGGGGTAACCTGTACTGAGCGACAGTTACTGCCCTTAACAGAAACATGGGGGTAACCTGCACGGAGTGGCAGTTACTACCCTTAACAGAAACATGGGGGTAACCTGCATGGAGCAGCAGTTACTACCCTTAACAGAAACATGGGGGTAACCTGCATGGAGCGGCAGTTACTACCCCTTAACAGAAACATGGGGGTAACCTGCATGGAGCAGCAGTTATTACCCTTAACAGAAACATGGGGGTAACCTGCACGGAGCAGCAGTTACTACCCTTAACAGAAATATGGGGGTAACCTGCACGGAGCGCCAGTTACTACCCCTTAAGAGAAACATGGGGGTAACCTGCACGGAGCAGCAGTTACTACCCTTAACAGAAACATGGGGTAACCTGCATGGAGCAGCAGTTACTACCCTTAACAGAAACATGGGGGTAACCTGCACGGAGCAGCAGTTACTACCCTTAACAGAAACATGGGGGTAACCTGCACGGAGCAGCAGTTACTACCCTTAACAGAAACATGGGGGTGACCTGCACGGAGCAGCAGTTACTACCCCTTAAGAGAAACATGGGGGTGACCTGCACGGAGCAGCAGTTACTACCCTTAAGAGAAACATGGGGTAACCTGCACGGAGCAGCAGTTACTACCCTTAACAGAAACATGGGGGTAACCTGCACGGAGCAGCAGTTACTACCCTTAACAGAAACATGGGGGTAACCTGCACGGAGCGGCAGTTACTACCCTTAACAGAAACATGGGGGTAACCTGCACGGAGCGGCAGTTACTACCCTTAACAGAAACATGGAGGTAACCTGCACGGAGCGGCAGTTACTGCCCTTAACAGAAACATGGGGGTAACCTGCACGGAGCGGCAGTTACTGCCCTTAACAGAAACATGGGGGTAACCTGCACAGAGCGGCAGTTACTACCCTTAACAGAAACATGGAGGTAACCTGCACGGAGCGGTAGTTACTACCCTTAACAGAAACATGGGGGTAACCTGTACTGAGCGACAGTTACTGCCCTTAACAGAAACATGGGGGTAACCTGCACGGAGTGGCAGTTACTACCCTTAACAGAAACATGGGGGTAACCTGCATGGAGCAGCAGTTACTACCCTTAACAGAAACATGGGGGTAACCTGCATGGAGCGGCAGTTACTACCCCTTAACAGAAACATGGGGGTAACCTGCATGGAGCAGCAGTTATTACCCTTAACAGAAACATGGGGGTAACCTGCATGGAGCAGCAGTTACTACCCTTAACAGAAATATGGGGGTAACCTGCACGGAGCGCCAGTTACTACCCCTTAAGAGAAACATGGGGGTAACCTGCACGGAGCAGCAGTTACTACCCTTAACAGAAACATGGGGTAACCTGCATGGAGCAGCAGTTACTACCCTTAACAGAAACATGGGGGTAACCTGCACGGAGCAGCAGTTACTACCCTTAACAGAAACATGGGGGTGACCTGCACGGAGCAGCAGTTACTACCCCTTAAGAGAAACATGGGGGTGACCTGCACGGAGCAGCAGTTACTACCCTTAAGAGAAACATGGGGTAACCTGCACGGAGCAGCAGTTACTACCCTTAACAGAAACATGGGGGTAACCTGCACGGAGCAGCAGTTACTACCCTTAACAGAAACATGGGGGTAACCTGCACGGAGCAGCAGTTACTGCCCTTAACAGAAACATGGGGGTAACCTGCACGGAGCGGCAGTTACTGCCCTTAACAGAAACATGGGGGTAACCTGCACAGAGCAGCAGTTACTGCCCTTAACAGAAACATGGGGGTAACTTGCAGAGAGCGGCAGTTACTGCCCTTAACAGAAACATGGGGGTAACCTGCATGGAGCGGCAGTTACTACCCTTAACAGAAACATGGGGGTAACCTGCACAGAGGGGCAGTTACTACCCTTAAGAGAAACATGGAGGTAACCTGCATGGAGCGGCAGTTACTGCCCTTAACAGAAACATGGGGGTAACCTGCACGGAGCAGCAGTTACTGCCCTTAACAGAAACATGGGGGTAACCTGCACGGAGCAGCAGTTACTGCCCTTAACAGAAACATGGGTGCAACCTGCACAGAGGGGCAGTTACTACCCTTAAGAGAAACATGGAGGTAACCTGCATGGAGCAGCAGTTACTGCCCTTAACAGAAACATGGGGGGTAACCTGCGTGGAGCGGCAGTTACTACCCTTAACAGAAACATGGGGGTAACCTGCACGGAGCAGCAGTTACTGCCCTTAACAGAAACATGGGGGTAACCTGCACAGAGCGGCAGTTACTGCCCTTAACAGAAACATGGGGGTAACCTGCACAGAGGGGCAGTTACTGCCCTTAACAGAAACATGGGTGCAACCTGCACAGAGGGGCAGTTACTACCCTTAAGAGAAACATGGAGGTAACCTGCATGGAGCGGCAGTTACTGCCCTTAACAGAAACATGGGGGTAACCTGCGTGGAGCGGCAGTTACTACCCTTAACAGAAACATGGGGGTAACCTGCACGGAGCAGCAGTTACTGCCCTTAACAGAAACATGGGGGTAACCTGCACAGAGCGGCAGTTACTGCCCTTAACAGAAACATGGGGGTAACCTGCACAGAGGGGCAGTTACTGCCCTTAACAGAAACATGGGTGCAACCTGCACAGAGGGGCAGTTACTACCCTTAAGAGAAACATGGAGGTAACCTGCATGGAGCGGCAGTTACTGCCCTTAACAGAAACATGGGGGTAACCTGCACGGAGCGGCAGTTACTGCCCTTAACAGAAACATGGGGGTAACCTGCACAAAGCAGCAGTTACTGCCCTTAACAGAAACATGGGGTAACCTGCACGGAGCGGCAGTTACTACCTTTAAGAAAAACATGGGGGTAACCTGCACAGAGGGACAGTTACTACCCTTAACAGAAACATAGGGGTAACCTGCACAGAGGGACAGTTACTACCCTTAACAGAAACATGGGGGTAACCTGCACAGAGCGGCAGTTACTGCCCTTAACAGAAACATGGGGGTAACCTGCACAGAGGGGCAGTTACTGCCCTTAACAGAAACATGGGTGCAACCTGCACAGAGGGGCAGTTACTACCCTTAAGAGAAACATGGAGGTAACCTGCATGGAGCGGCAGTTACTGCCCTTAACAGAAACATGGGGGTAACCTGCGTGGAGCGGCAGTTACTACCCTTAACAGAAACATGGGGGTAACCTGCACGGAGCAGCAGTTACTGCCCTTAACAGAAACATGGGGGTAACCTGCACAGAGCGGCAGTTACTGCCCTTAACAGAAACATGGGGGTAACCTGCACAGAGGGGCAGTTACTGCCCTTAACAGAAACATGGGTGCAACCTGCACAGAGGGGCAGTTACTACCCTTAAGAGAAACATGGAGGTAACCTGCATGGAGCGGCAGTTACTGCCCTTAACAGAAACATGGGGGTAACCTGCACGGAGCGGCAGTTACTGCCCTTAACAGAAACATGGGGGTAACCTGCACAAAGCAGCAGTTACTGCCCTTAACAGAAACATGGGGTAACCTGCACGGAGCGGCAGTTACTACCTTTAAGAAAAACATGGGGGTAACCTGCACAGAGGGACAGTTACTACCCTTAACAGAAACATGGGGGTAACCTGCACAGAGGGACAGTTACTACCCTTAACAGAAACATAGGGGTAACCTGCACGGAGCAGCAGTTACTACCTTTAAGAAAAACATGGGGGTAACCTGCACGGAGGGAAATGGGTTCTTACCTACTAATTTTCATTCCTGGAATACCGCAGATCATTTCATCTGCTGGTAGGGATGCAAAACCCACAAGTCTGGACTGATCTGGGGTACGAACCGGAGCCAGGGCTCTGTAAATGGTGTATGCTCCATCCAGAAATTATATCAAAATCATCTTTGGTTTCATAAGGATTCGGAGTGATTTCTCAGGACAAGAGGAAGTGGTCTTGTGGGGGGAGGGGGAGCAGAACTAAGAAAGTTCCCTTCAGGCTGTTTTCAGGGGGAAGGGCTGGAGCAGGAGGCGCAGAGAGAGAGAGCTGAGACTGAAGGCAGGCAGGCACCATGCAGCTTTCTTCACAGGATTGAATTAAGAGGTGTGAGCAAAGGCTCTTCTGCCTAAAACAGTAGACTACGAAGAAGGAAGATATCAAAAACTGTCCTAGACAGAGACTCCCTATGGGATAGATCCTGGGCGAGACCGGATAGGCTGTCATTTACTGTGTTACTCCGTTATGTTACTCCTAGCCTGCTACCTTATCCCTGTCTCTGGCGAGACATGCGGCATTCCTTCTTACCATGCACCCTTCTTACTGACAGGTTCCGTTACTCAGAAGATGATGTGGTAAATTACATCCTGCAGATCCTGCAGGGGCTGGAGTACCTGCACGAACACTGTATTCTACATCTGGACATCAAACCCGATAACATCATCATCTCCTTCATGAACGCAGTCAAAATCATCGACTTTGGTAGTGCCCAAAACGTCAGTCCTCTGGTGCCGAAGCAGCTGGGCCGCAGAGTGGGCACCCTAGAGTACATGTGTGAGTACTGACCCGTGAGCAGCTGGAAATACTGCTGCTCTCCCCAGCAGGAACCTTGGGTGTAGGGGGTACATTACACAAAAACCAATCCGTGGTTACACAGCTATTAGGGGGACTTTCTAAGGGATGTACGAAAGTCCTGCTACAGTCTGCACCATAACACCTCATCATATCACCCCACAAGTGATAAACACCACAGTCTCCCCCTATCAGTGACAACCCCCACCATTTTCTCCATTAAAATTCATACCACCAGCTACAAGCATCACCATCATGTCCACCATAATACCTCATCCTCACCGGTGCTAAAACACCACCATTATCTCTACCATAACACCTCATCCGCACTTCCACCAGTGATCAGAACCACCATTATCTCCACCATAACACCTTACCCTCATATTCACAAACACCAACATCACGTCCACCATAACACCTCATCCTCACCGGTGATAAAACACCACCATTATCTCTACCATAACACCTCATCCGCACTTCCACCAGTGATCAGAACCACCATTATCTCCACCATAACACCTTACCCTCATATTCACAAACACCAACATCATGTCCACCATAATACCTCATCCTCACCGGTGATAAAACACCACCATTATCTCTACCATAACACCTCATCCGCACTTCCACCAGTGATCAGAACCACCATTATCTCCACCATAACACCTTACCCTCATATTCACAAACACCAACATCACGTCCACCATAACACCTCATCCTCACCAGTAATAAAACACCACCATTATCTCCACCATAACACCTCATCCTCACCAGTGATAAAACACCACCATTATCTCTACCATAACACCTCATCCGCACTTCCACCAGTGATCAGAACCACCATTATCTCCACCATAACACCTCATCCTCACCAGTGATAAAACCACCATTATCTCTACCATAACACCTCATCCGCACTTCCACCAGTGATCAGAACCACCATTATCTCCACCATAACACCTTACCCTCATATTCACAAACACCAACATCACGTCCACCATAACACCTCATCCTCACCAGTAATAAAACACCACCATTATCTCCACCATAACACCTCATCCTCACCAGTGATAAAACACCACCATTATCTCTAGCATAACACCTTACCCTCATATTCACAAACACCAACATCATGTCCACCATAACACCTCATCCTCACCGGTGATAAAAACACCACCATTATCTCCACCATAACACCTTACCCTCATATTCACAAACACCAACATCACGTCTACCATAACACCTCATCCTCACCAGTAATAAAACACCACCATTATCTCCACCATAACACCTTACCCTCATATTCACAAACACCAACATCACGTCCATCATAATACCTCATCCTCACCAGTGATAAAACACCACCATTATCTCTACCATTTTTATTTATTTATTTATTTATTTAAGTTTTTTATATACCAACATTCAAGACGGTGGTCCCATCATGCTGGTTCACAAGAAACAGGGGTGAAACTTTACCATTTAACAAAAGTGCAGAAAAGCAGTTACATAAAACAAGGGAAAACAATAACTTGGAATGAGAAGGGAAATGAAGATTAGATAGTAAAATATAAGTATAAATAACATTTTGAAAGGTGGCTGTTAACGCTAATACTAGCGGAGCTTGTTGTGTGAAGGGAGATTAGATGGGGTTGGAGTTAGGAAAGGCCTGCGTGAACAGCCACGTTTTGAGTCTTATCTTGAATGTTGAAATGTTGGGTTCCATTCTAAGATCCGGGGGAATGGAGTTCCATAATGTTGGACCGGCTGTGGAGAATGCCCGATCTCTAAGCGTGATGTGTCTGGTAGTCTTGGCTGGAGGTACTTGAAGTGATCCTTTATAAGCATCTCTTGTCGGTCTTGTGGAATGGTGTAATCGGAGGGGAATATGGAGATCGATTGGGGCTAATTGATGGATGTTTTTGAAAATGGTGAGAATGGCCTTGTAGATTATTCTGAAGTGGATGGGCAGCCAATGGAGGTCCATCAAGATAGGTGTTATGTGTTCTCTTCTCCTGGTGTTGGTGAGTATACGGGCGGAGGCATTTTGTACCATTTGTAATGGTTTGGTGTGTGATGAAGGGAGACCAAGCATGATGGTGTTGCAATAGTCCAGCTTTGCGAAAATGATTGATTGTAGGATCGTTCTGAAGTCATGTGTGTGGAAGAGAGGTCGTATTCTTTTCAGCACTTGGAGCTTGTAAAAGCAGTCTCTGGTGGTTTTGTTGATGTTAGCTTTCAGATTTAGGTGATTGTCAATTTGAACTCCTAGAACTCTCACTTGTGTAGTGCTTGGTACGGTAGGATGAGTGTATGTGATGGAGCTGTTTTCTGGAGTGATGAGTAGAAGTTCCGTTTTTGATGAATTTAGTATCAGGTTGAGACTTGTAAGAAGTTGTTTGATGTTTTGGAGGCAGGATTCCCAGTGCAACATTGTTTTTGCGAGCGATTCTTCGATGGGGATCAGGATCTGAATATCGTCAGCGTAGAGAAAATGTTTGAGATTGAGGTCAGTGAGAAGTTTACATAAGGGTAACAGATAAATGTTAAACAAGGTAGGAGACAGGGATGAGCCCTGAGGGACTCCTATGGCTGCGGGGTGTAGAGAGGATTCTTTATTATGAATCTTGACCTTATAACCTCTGTTGCTGAGGAAGGTTCTGAACCATGATAGGGCAGTGCCTGAAATACCTATGGCTGATAATTGGTTGATGAGAAGGGAGTGATTGACCGTATCAAATGCAGACGAGAGGTCGAGTAGTATCAGAAGGAAGGCTTGTCCTTTGTCTAATCCTAGGATGATGTGGTCAGTCATAGAGATGAGGAGGGCTTCCGTGCTTAAGGTTTTACGGAATCCGTATTGTGATGGAAATAGAAGGTTGTTGTCTTCAATGTGGTTTGAGAGTTGTGAGTTTACCAGTTTTTCCATTATCTTGGCTATGAATGGGAGGTTAGCTATCGGTCTGAAATTGTTAGGATCGTTTGGGTCGAGATTTGGTTTTTTGAGAAGGGGTTTGAGTGAGGCAAGTTTGAGGTTGTCCGGGTAGAGTCCTTGTGTGAGGGAGCAATTTATGATGTCTGCCAGGGATTTGGAGATAGATTCTGGAATTGCTAGTAGTAGTTTGGTTGGGATGTGATCCGAGGGATGAGAGGATGGTTTCATTTTCCTAAGAATTCCTTGGATCTCAGCGGATGAAATTGTGTCAAGTTCTTCTAACCGAGTGTAGTTGCTTGAGGGTTGAGGAGTAGTTAATGGAACAGTGGGGTTCGTGGGGAGCTGCGATAGGAGAGTATTGATTTTGTTGTTGAAGAAAAGAGCTAGTTCTTCTGCTTTTGATTGAGCTTGGTCATGTGTAATCTCATAACACCTCATCTGCACTTCCACCAGTGATCAGAACCTTACCTCATATTCACAAACACCAACATCACGTCCACCATAACACCTCATCCTCACCAGTAATAAAAACACCACCATTATCTCCACCATAACACCTTACCCTCATATTCACAAACACCAACATCACATCCACCATAACACCTCATCCTCACCAGTAATAAAACACCACCATTATCTCTACCATAACACCTTACCCTCATATTCACAAACACCAACATCACGTCCACCATAACACCTCATCCTCACCAGTAATAAAACACCACCATTATCTCCACCATAACACCTTACCCTCATATTCACAAACACCAACATCACGTCCACCATAACACCTCATCCTCACCAGTAATAAAACATCACCATTATCTCCACCATAACACCTTACCCTCATATTCACAAACACCAACATCACGTCCATCATAATACCTCATCCTCACCAGTGATAAAACACCAATATTATCTCTACCATAACACCTTACCCTCATATTCACAAACACCAACATCACGTCCATCATAATACCTCATCCTCACCAGTGATAAAACACCACCATTATCTCTACCATAACACCTCATCTGCACTTCCACCAGTGATCAGAACCACCATTATCTCCACCATAACACCTTACCCTCATATTCACAAACACCAACATCACGTCCACCATAACACCTCATCCTCACCAGTGATAAAACACCACCATTATCTCCACCATAACACCTCATCCTCACCAGTGATAAAACACCACCATTATCTCCACCATAACACCTCATCCTCACCAGTGATAAAACACCACCATTATCTCCACCATAACACCTCATCCTCACCAGTAATAAAACACCACTATTATCTCTACCATAACACCTTACCCTCATATTCACAAACACCAACATCACGTCCACCATAACACCTCATCCTCACCAGTGATAAAACACCACCATTATCTCCACCATAACACCTTACCCTCATATTCACAATCACCAACATCACGTCCACCATAACACCTCATCCTCACCAGTGATAAAACACCACCATTATCTCCACCATAACTCCTTACCCTCATAATCTCAAAGGGTAACACCTCATTCTCACTAGTGATAAAAGCACCACCATTCCCTGAACGTACCTAGATCAGTGCAGACTCCTGTGTTTTGCCTCCCTGCCACCAGATGGAGACAGAGAAAGTCTCACTGACACTGTACATAACCCAGTGTGCCACCTGCATTCCCTCACTATTTCTCTGTCTCCAGCATATTGTAGCTTTGTGCGCACTTGCAGTTCTGTGACTGACTGAGACAATTTTATTTTTTTCTTTTTGAGCCTTCCTCCTGGGAGTTTATTATTATTTTCCTTAATCCTAAGGGGTTCTCCCTGTCTGGTTGAGGCAGGTGGGCCGGGGTTTGGTGACCCTTGTGGTGCCCATGGGGTGTAAATCTTATGGTCCAGATCCCACCCCTTCACGAGACGCTTGGGTGGCTGCAGGCTCTAGGACCCTTTTTTTTTTATCTGAGACCGCCTATTTGTTTTTTGTTTTCTTACAGGCTTCTGTCTCAGCACTGGTACTTTTCATTAGAGTTAAAAAAAAGAGAGAGAAACAGCAGTTTTTGCTTCTGGCTGTTTGTGTTTGATTCTGGCTGAGTGGCAAACCCTTCTTCTTTTTCTTGCACAGCCGTAGGTTTGGGTTTTTGTTTCTTTTTCTGCCGGCCATGTTCCTGGCGCTCACCAGCACCGTGCAGTGATGGGCCGGGGGTCAGCACGACTCAATCGCAGCTCAGCCGCATCGGCCTTTGTGCCGCGTGTTCCGAGGGGGGGGGCCCTCCGACCGCCGTGAAACAGCTCGGGAGGTCCTCCGCTCCCGTCCCAAACTCGCATGGAGTTGCTGACCGGGTGCTGATCCCTTCCCGATCAGCGCGGGGACAGCGGACATCTTGGATTTGCATTTGGCCGTTCCCATGCTGTCGGAAGGGGAAGGGGAAGCTCCTCCTCACTTGTTACCAGCCTGATCCGTCTCCGCCCATGATCGGGGGGACTTGGAGGCCACTGGGCTGCTGCTTTCAGGTCCTTTTTCAGCACACTTTGTACTGCTGCTGCATGAGGCTTATTTAGCCAAGCAGCAGGCAATGACTACAGCCAGGGACCCTCAATTTTAGCAGCCTAGACTATGGGGGGAAGGGGGCGTCTTCTCGACCCAAAACAGTCTCAATCTAGCTGGCATAGGGGCCCTCTTGTGCACGGCTCATCGGGGCCACCCTTGGCTTCTGGTCAGGGTGGGGGTGCCTCGGATGACTTGGTCGAGGCTCCTCTGGTGTCGGAGGACATTCAGGTTTGAGGGTTCTGGTGGACCCGGGGGGTCCCGTTTCCAGAGATACTAATACAGGGTATGCTATGGTGATAGCGCCGCCCAAGGGTGATGGCCCAAAGGTGGTGCATCTTTTTAAGAGAGAAGAGTTTGACGTCTTACTGCTGCTAGCCTTTCAGGTGCTTGGGTTAAAATTCCCCAGGAGGAATCTGATTTAGATGGAGTGGATCCAGTCCTTGATAGGATGTGGGGTCCCTCCATGGCTTTTCCATATCAGAAGTCGATGCGGAAGTTGGTGGAAGCGGAATGGGGTTCTCCGGATTCTGGGTTAAAGTTGGGCAGAGTCATGGCGCGCCTTTATCCTTTATCTGAACTATTGCTGGAACCTTTTGCTCTTCCTAAGGTTGATGTGGCTGTATCGGCGGTTACGAAAAGAACTACCATTCCGGTGGTAGGCTCCGCAGCGCTGAAGGATGTTCAAGATTGTAAGTTAGAAGTCCACCTCAAGAGGCTTTTTGAAGTCTCGGCCCTGGGCTTGTGCGTGGCTATTTGTACTAATTTTATGCAGAGAGCATGTCTCCGATGGGTACAACAGTCTCAGGAGAACCTTTCCACCTCAGGCGAGGACACAGACAGGGCTGAGAGAATTGGGGCAGCAGTGGCTTATGGGGCGGATGCTCCGTATGATTTCGTCCGTACCTCATCTCATATTATGGCATCTGTGGTTTCTGCCAGAAGGTTGCTCTGGCTTCGTAATTAGGCAGCGGACGTTTCCTCCAAGGCGCAGCTAGGCTCCCTACCCTTCAAAGGTAATTTTTTATTTGAGAATGACCTTGAACAATTAATGCAGTCTCTTGGGGACAATAAAGACCTCAGGTTACCAGAGGATAAGCCTAGCCTAAGGGCAAGTAATTTTTTCAGACGCGTTCGCAGTTTCAGCTTGATAGAAGGTTGTGGCCATCAACACCTGTTTCCGGGCCCCAAAGGCAGTCCTCTTATCGGGGTCAATCTGGAGGCCAGTCCTTTCGGGGGGAGGGAGGTAGATGGTCCTTCCAAGGAACCACCAGAGGGGGTACGTCTGGTACTAAACCCCCGCAATGAGGAGAGGCTGGCCCAGTCCATCATTCCCACTATAGGTGGTCACCTGACACTGCTTTATGAGGAGTGGACCAGTATCACCCAGGATCAGTAGATTCTCAGTGTGGTAAGGGATGGTTATGTGTTAGAATTTTCTCGTCCCATCTGCGATTTGTTCCTAGTCTCCCTGTGCAGCTCTATAGAGAAGCGTGCAGCTGTTCGAGATACATTGGACTGCCTATGTCTCCTGGGGACGGTGGTTCCAGTGCTCCGTGAGGAGCTTCGCAAGGGGCAGTATTCCATTTACTTTGTGGTCCCAAAGAAGGAGGGGACCTTTCACCCGATTTTAGACTTGAAGAAGGTGAATGTTGCACTCAAAGTCCCGTGTTTCAGAATGGAAACCCTCTGGTCCATGGAAGTTTCATGGGAAGTTTTTAGCGTCCCTGGATTTGACGGAGACTTATCTGCACATCCCCATTCATCAGGCCTCGCAGCGCTTTCTGTGCTTCATGATTCTTGGACAACATTTTCAGTTTCAGGCCCTTCCTTTCAGGCAGGCCATGGTGCCACGCACCTTCAACAAGGTGATGGTGGTGGTGGTGGAGGCGGCGGCACTCATGCACAATAAAGCTGTGGAATTTATTGCCAGAGAATGTGGTTAGTGCAGTTAGTGTAGCTGGGTTCAAAAAAGGTTTGGATAAGTTCTTGGAGGAGAAGTCCATTAACGGCTATTAATCAAGTTTACTTAGGGAATAGCCACTGCTATTAATTGCATCAGTAGCATGGGATCTTCTTGGTGTTTGGGTACTTGCCAGGCTCTTGTGGCCTGCTTTGGCCTCTGTTGGAAACAGGATGTTGTGCTTGATGGACCCTTGGTCTGACCCAGCATGGCAATTTCTTATGTTCTTATGTTCTTATGAGGGGATTTTGGTGCAATCATATCTGGACTACAGGCTTATCAGGGCAAAATCAGAGGCCCTTTGTTGCTGAGCGGTTCAAAGGATTCTCGATCTCCTATAGTCAATTGGTTGGGTGGTGAACATAGCAAAGAGTCACCTCTCATCAACTCAGTCCCTGGAGAATCTGAGGGCACGGTTCAACACCCTGGTCGGCAAGGTGTACCCCTTAGAGGAGCGTGTTCTGAAACTGCAGGGGCAGATTTGGTATTTGTTGCAGTTACAGGTGCTCAGGGTGTGGGATTATTTGCAAGTGCTGGGCTCAGTGGCCTCAACACTAGAGTTAGTGACATGGGTCTTCACTCATATGGCGCCATTGCAGAGGGTGCTTTTCTCTTGGTGGAGCCCGCTCTCAGAGGATTTTCAGATTCTGTTGCCACTCAAGGGCATCGCACGGGAGAGCCTTTCCTGGTAGCTTCTATCTTCCAATCTGGTCCTGGATTGGGTGGTAGTTTCTACCGATGCCAGTCTCTCTGGTTAGGGAGCAGTTTGCCAGCACTAGTCAGTTCAGGGTGGCTGGTCCAGGAAAGAGTCTGTGTGGTCTAACAACCGACTAGAGACCAGAGCGGTCTGCCTAGCCTTGCAGGAATTTCTTCCATTGATGAGAGGCCAGTTGGTGAGGATTCTCTCAAACAATGTGTCGACGGAGGTTTATATCAATTGTCAGGGTGGAACCAGGAGTCAGGGAGTAGCATAGGAGGCACAGGAGTTGATTCATTAGGCAGAACAACACCTAGAGCGCATAGAGGCATTCCATATTGCCGGGGTTGAGAACATTCAAGCGGATTTCTTGAGTCGGATGGTATTAGATCCGGGCAAATGGGAATTGTCGGAGTCAGCAATGCAGCTCATTTGCGAGCGGTGGAGACCTTCCCACTAATGGCTTCTTGTCAGAATGCCAAAGTGCCTCGGTTTTTCAGTTGAAGGCGATAGCACAAGGCCGAGGAGGTTGATGCGCTGGTGCTTCCTTGGCTGAGAGTTTTACTCTGTCTTTCCTCCTTGGCCTCTCGTGGGAAAGGTGTTGCGTCGTATAGAAAAACATCAGGGAGAAGTGATCTTGGTGGCACCAGAATGGCAGTGCCATCTGTGGTTTGCAGATTTGATCAATCTGGCGGTAGATGGACTGATTCAGTTGGGTCATCTGGAGGGTCTTCTCCACCAGGGACCCATATATTCTGACCAGGCTGTTTGCTTTTGACTAGAGGCCTGGCTTTTGAAAGGCAAAGGTTAAGGCTCAGGGGTTATCCTGAGGTGATTATTACTTCATTGTTGCAAGCCCGGAGAAAATCAAATCTTTCCAATGTACGGGTCTGGAAAGATTTTGAGTCCTGGTGTACCGCCAACAAAGTTTGTCCTCTCAGGTCATCAGTCTCTGACATTTTGTCCTTTTTTACAGGATGGTTTCACCAAAGGCTTTTCTCTTAGCTCAAAGTGCAAATAGCATCCCTAGGTTGCCTTCATGGTAAGATTGATGGTTTATCTATTTCCGCACATCCGGACGTCCTCCACTTTCGTCGAGGGGTGAAGAATTTGCATCCTCCACTTTGACAAGTTTGTCTGTCCTGGAATCTTAATCTTGTCCTCAGGGGTTTATGTGAGGCTCCTTTTGAACTACTTTGGAGAGCGACTTTGAAGGACTTGACTTTGAAGGTGGTTTTTCTGGTGGCCATATGTTCCACTAGAAGGATTTATGAGTTGCAGGCACTGTCATGTCGTCATCCATTCCTTCAGATTTCAAATTCGGGGGACTCGAAAACAGTACCTTCTTTTTTGCCAAAGTGGTATCGGTGTTCCACATGAATCAGACTGGAACTTCCAGCCTTTCCCATGCTGGACGCGTCTACTCCTCATGCGAGGGAACTCAGGTTGTTAGATGTCTGAAGAGCTTTGTTACTTTACCTCAAGGTAAAAAATGACTTTAGAAGATCAGATCACCTCTTTGTTCTGTGGAGCGGCCCCAAGAAAGGTTTTCAGACTTCTAAGTCTACCATTGCTCATTGGCTTAAGGAAGCTATTGGTTCCACCTACATTCTTTGAGACCATCCAGTCCCGGAGGGGTTACATGCTCATTCTACACATTCGCAGGTGGCCTTGTGGATGTAAGCTCAGCTAGTTTCACCCTAGGAAATTTGCAGAGCAGTGACTTGGAAGTCACTGCATACGTTTTGCTAGACACTATCATCTGGATGTGGGCGATACGGACTCCCCATCCTGTGGCGAAAGTGTCCTGCAAGCGGGACTCTCCTGGTCCCACCCTGAACGGATCCAGGTACATACAGGTCCCACCCTGGACTGATCCAGGTCCCAGAAGTCTGGTCTGATCCAGGTATGTACAGGGAAAAGAAAATTGTTTCTTTCCTGCTAATTTTCATTCCTGTAGTACCACAGATCACTCCAGAACCTGCCCAGTCTATTGAGGGGGAAAGTCATCCACTCATCCAATTTTTAATGCAGAGTATATTCAGATATTCATGTTTTTATAATGGTTTAAAAGTTGAGACTTTTTTTCCTTTATACTGTGTTTGGCTTGGATATAGACAAATGCTGAGGAACTGCAGGTGGCACGTGTGGTTAAGTAGCAGTGTCAATAAACATTTCTCTGTCTCCATCTGCTGGAAAGGAGGCACAACCCAGGAGTCTGGACTAATCCGTGGTACTACAGGAATGAAAATTAACAGGTAAGAACCAATTTTCCTTTATCTCCATCGTAACACCTTACAATTAGTCACAAACACCGCTATCATCTCCACCATAACACCTCATCCCCACTTCCACCAGGGATCAGAACCACCATTATCTTCACCATAACATCTTACCCTCACATTCAGAAACACCAAAATCATGTCCACCAAAACAGCTCACTATCACCAGTGACAACCACCATTATCTCCATCATGATTCCTTACTCCCACCAGTGACCAACATTACCACTAACTGCACCATAACAACTCATCCTAACCACTTTCACAAAACACTGTCATCACCATTAGTATGATTACAGACACTACCATGATCTTCAATACTACCCATAATTCCATCTCGAGTCACAAATGCCCATAAAATCTCTGCCATAACAAATTGCCATTGGCATGGCTAACACCTCACTATTAGCACAGACAAAAATATCACCTATAGCTCCATCATAAGCCAGAAACATCACCAACAGCTCCATCATAACACCTCATCATAAGCACAGCTAGAAACACCCCTACAGCTCCATCATAATGCCTCATCAGCAGCATAACTAGAAACATCGCCAATAGCTGTTGAGTTCGTGGACCCTTGAACTGGCTAGAGATGATGAAAGCGCACTGTGAGAAGGTCCACAGTGGAGGTCGTAGCAGGGATGCAGATCAAGTCAGGAGAACCACCGAATCTTCACCACTGGAAGCCCGAGATCCTCCCTGGAGGATCCCTTGAGGATCCGAGCCACTTGGACTTATGTGCGGTCTCCTGAAGATGAGTACCTGAAGAGTTGTCCAGAAGTTGTGAAGCGGAGGAGAGGCTGGAACCAGGAGACCAACCGGAACTTCACCACTGGAAGCCCGAGGTCCCCCCAGGAGGAGCCCGTGAGGACCCGAGCCGCCTGGACTTCGGCGAGGTCTCCTGGATGGAGCCCTCCGGATCAAATCAGGCAGTAGACAAGCAGAAAGTGGAACAAACCAGGAGTCGAGGCAGGCGGCAGACAGAAGAGACCGAAGACGAACCAGAGTCGAGACAGGCAGCAAGCAGGATACCAGAGGACAAGCCGAAGTCAGGAGCCAGGAGACGAGCCGAAGTCAGGAGCCAGGAACAGGAGCAAGCAAGGATGGGATGGAGCAGGAACAAGCAAGAAGACTGCAACTACTAACCTCAAGGAGGGAACCTCGTTACAAGGCAAGGTGATATCTGGCTGCAGGGTTTAAATCCCTGCCGGCATCTGACGTCCTCCTGGGGGCGGAGCCATCTTTCCCGCGCTGGTCCCTTTAAATTTGGAGCCCCTGCGTCGGCGGCGTCTCCCTCACAGAGGGAGCACCATGGGAAGAGGCCAGCCAGGCCCGAACAGGCCCTAACAACGCCGCAGCCACTCGGAGTGGCTCCAAGGTAGGAGGGGGGACCGGAGCGTGGCCCAGGATCCTAACAATAGCTCCATCATAATTTTTCATTATCTTCACAGCTATAAACACTACTATAGCTCCATCATAACACCTCATCAGCAGCATAACCAGAAACGTTCCTAGAGCTCCATCACATTATATCATTATCTTCACAGCTATAAACACTACTATAGCTCCATCATAACACCTCATCAGCAGCATAACCAGAAACGTTCCTAGAGCTCCATCATAAGACTTCGTTATCTGCATTGTTAGAAAGACCACCTATTGTTTAACTATTAGACCTCACTACCAGCAGAGTCAGAAACATCGACTACAGCCCATCATAACACATCACAAATCAATAATAACCATCACCAAATTACAATGCCATTGCTACTGTAATCTCAAACAGGGGAGGAGTGATATCATCACCGTAGGACCATCAGTGGTATTGTTACTATCAGATTAGTGCCCCTCCTGGAAAGGTTTTGCAGTCTGTTTCCATGGAACTTTCTTACCGGCTCAAGAGTGGCTGGGAGCCCGGACCTCCTATTATCAGCCTCCTTCTTATTCTTTTTTACCAATGTGCTTATGTTTTCCTGTTGATATGATTTGGATCTTTTGGTTGTCTCTTCCTTCCCTACAGCTCCTGAGATGGTAAAGGGGGATCCCATTGGTCCGGCAGCAGATATCTGGGGTATAGGAGTGCTCACTTACATCATGTAAGTACTTAGCTTGCAAGGCTTCTCTGCATCCTACTTCTCCAGGAGTATGTATTACAGAAAGATTTTTTTTAAAATAATGAGTCAAGGTATACACGTCCCTATGGTTTACACTGAGTGAGCACTGCAGGCTGTTAGTGCTGAAGTTACACACATTTGTATAGTTTACACAGAGTCAGCACTGCAATGTGTTAACAGGAAAACTGGCTCTTACCTGCTAATTTTAGTTCCTGGAATACCACAGATCAGTCTGGAATCCTGGGTTTTGCCTCCCTGCCAGCAGGTGGAGACAGAGAAGAAGAGCTTTACTGACACTGATCCTTAACCTAGTGTGCCATCTGCAGTCCCTCAGTATGATCTGTACCCAAGCCAAGATGAGAATAATTATAACAACGAGCAGGAGGAGGAAGGCCAAGCCTCAATCGGAACCCCGTTCCAACAACATGAATTAGAACATCATCCAAGACAACAAGCCACTCTGCACCATTTACATACTGCCAATACTCGCAGGCTTTCCTAAACGGGTGGAGTTCTGGACTGATCTGTGGTATTCCAGGAATGAAAATTAGCAGGTGGTGGGGCCACTTGGCAATAGTGATCATAATATGATCAAATTTGAATTAATGACTGAAAGGGGGACAGTGAGCAAATCTACGGCTCTTGTGCTAAACTTTCAAAAAGGAAACTTTGATAAAATGAGAAAAATAGTTAGAAAAAAACTGAAAGGAGCAGCTACAAAGGTAAACAGTGTGCAAGAGGCGTGGTCATTGTTAAAAAGTACCATCCTAGAAGCACAGTCCAGATGTATTCCACACATTAAGAAAGGTGGAAAGAAGGCAAAATGATTACCAGCATGGATAAAAGGGGAGGTGAAAGAAGCTATTTTAGCCAAAAGATCTTCATTCAAAAATTGGAAGAAGGATCCAACAGAAGAAAATAGGATAAAGCATAAAAATTGGCAAGTTAAATGTAAGACATTGATAAGACAGGCTAAGAGAGAATTTGAAAAGAAGTTGGCTCTAGAGGCAAAAACTCACAGTAAAAACTTTTTTAAATATATCCGAAGCAGAAAGCCTGTGAGGGAGTCAGTTGGACCGTTAGATGATCGAGGGGTTAAAGGGGCACTTAGAGAAGATAAGGCCATCGCGGAAAGATTAAATGATTTCTTTGCTTCGGTGTTTACTGAAGAGGATGTTGGGGAGGTACCCGTAATGGAAAAGGTTTTCATGGGTAATGATTCAGATGGACTGAACCAAATCACGGTGAACCTAGAAGATGTGGTAGGCCTGATTGACAAACTGAACAGTAGTAAATCACCTGGACCGGATGGTATACACCCCAGAGTTCTGAAGGAACTAAAAAATGAAATTTCAGACCTATTAGTAAAAATTTGTAACTTATCATTAAAATCATCCATTGTACCTGAAGACTGGAGGATAGCAAATGTAACCCCAATATTTAAAAAGGGCTCCAGGGGCGATCCGGGAAACTACAGACCGGTTAGCCTGATTTCAGTGCCAGGAAAAATAGTGGAAAGTGTTCTAAACATCAAAATTACAGAACATATAGAAAGACATGGTTTAATGGAACAAAGTCAGCATGGCTTTACCCAGGGCAAGTCTTGCCTCACAAATCTGCTTCACTTTTTTGAAGGAGTTAATAAACATGTGGATAAAGGTGAACCAGTAGATATAGTATACTTGGATTTTCAGAAGGCGTTTGACAAAGTTCCTCATGAGAGGCTTCTAGGAAAAATAAAAAGTCATGGGATAGGTGGTGATGTCCTTTCGTGGATTGCAAACTGGCTAAAAGACAGGAAACAGAGAGTAGGATTGAATGGGCAATTTTCTCAATGGAAGGGAGTGGGCAGTGGAGTGCCTCAGGGATCTGTATTGGGACCATTACTTTTCAATATATTTATAAATGATCTGGAAAGAAATACGACGAGTGAGATAATCAAATTTGCAGATTTATTTATTTATTTTAAAAGTTTTATATACCGCACAAATGGATATAATATATCCGTCTAGGCGGTTTACAATATTCAAGACACATGCATAATTTTAAAACAAATACAGACATTTATATACAACACATGAAAATTATGTAGGGTTCATTTATAGGTAAATTATAGAAATATTATTGTAACTGAAAAGCTTGAGTGAAGAGATGAGTTTTTAGTAATTTTTTTAATTCTCTACTATTAGAGGTTAAACGGATACAGTCTGGTAAAGAGTTCCATAATATTGGACCAGCAACTGAAAAAACACGTTTACGAGTTAACGATAGACTAACAGATTTTACAGATGGAATTTCCAGAATGCATTTATCAAGAGAACGTAGTTGTCTAGATGGTTTGTAAATTCTTAACAGAGAACATAGCCAGATCGAGTCAGTGTTATATATTAGGTTATGTATTGTAGATAAAATTTTGTATGTTATAAGGTATGATATTGGGAGCCAGTGTAATTGTTGTAGAATAGGAGTGATATGTTCGTTTCGGAGGTCATTATATAACATGCGAGCAGTTGCATTTTGAACCAGATGATACAAAATTGTTCAGAGTAGTTAAATCACAAGCAGATTGTGATAAATTGCAGGATGACCTTGTGAGACTGGAAAATTGGGCATCCAAATGCCAGATGAAATTTAATGTGGATAAGTGCAAGGTGATGCATATAGGGAAAAATAACCCATGCTATAGTTACACAATGTTGGGTTCCATATTAGGTGCTACAACCCAAGAAAGAGATCTAGGTGTCATAGTGGATAACACATTGAAATCGTCGGTTCAGTGTGCTGCGGTAGTCAAAAAAGCAAACAGAATGTTGGGAATTATTAGAAGAGGAATGGTTAATAGAACGGAAAATGTCATAATGCCTCTGTATCGCTCCATGATGAGACCGACCTTGAATACTGGGGTAGATTTTATAAATTTGCGCGATCGCATACTTTTGTTCGCGCACCAGGCGTGAACAAAAGTACGCTGGATTTTATAAGATACGCGTGTAGCCGCGCGTATCTTATAAAATCCGGGGTCGGCACGCACAAGGGAGTGCACATTTGTGCAAGCTGCGCGCGCTGCCTGTTCCCTCCGAGGCCGCTCCAATTTCGGAGCGGCCTCGGAGGGAACTTTCCTTCGCCCTCCCCCCACCTTCCCCTCCCTTCCCCTACCTAACCCACCCCCCCCCCCCCCGGCCCTATCTAACCCCCCCTTACCTTTGTTGGCAGATTTACGCCTGCTGAAAGCAGACGTAAATCTGCGCATGCCAGCGGGCTGCTGGTGCGCCATCACCCGACCAGGGGGCTGGTCCGGAGGCCTCGACCACACCCCCGGGCCGGCGCCACGCCCCTGGACCCGCCCCCGAAACGCCGAGTCATGCCCCCGAAACACCGCATCATTTCGGGAACGCCCCCAACACGCCCCTCCCCGCCCCTTTTACGAAGCCCCGGGACTTACGCGCGTCCCGGGGCTCTGCGCGCGCCGGCGGCCCTTGCAAAATAGGCGCACTGGCGCGCGAGGGTCCTGCGCGCGTAAATCCGGCCGGATTTACGTGCACAGGGCATTTAAAATCCAGCCCACTGTGTACAATTCTGGTCGCCGCATCTCAAAAAAGATATAATTGCGTTGGAGAAGGTACAGAGAAGGGAAACCAAAATGATAAGGGGAATGGAACAGCTCCTCTATGAGGAAAGACTAAAGAGGTTAGGACTTTTCAGCTTGGAGAAGAGACGGCTGAGGGGGGATATGATAGAGGTGTTTAAGATCATGAGAGGTCTAGAACGGGTGGATGTGAATCGGTTATTTACTCTTTCGGATAGTAGAAAGACTAGGGGGCACTCCATGAAGTTAGCATGGGGCACATTTAAAACTAATCGGAGAAAGCATGGCCTCCTTATCTTCATAGAGTTCCTGCACCTTTGCGGGACTTTGCATGGCCAGAGATAAGGGAGGACATGAATCCCCACCTCCCCAGGAGCCTCTCTTGCCACTGCCACTGAAGCCAAGATGGCCACCATTCCTGCACTTACAGGAAAGGCATCAGTGGCGGCCGTGACGATCACATCATCCTCTTTCCAGCCGACACGGAGCCCATCCCGCTCGCGATGCCCTCTTCCCCAGAGACACAATGTGCACACAATCCTGCCTGAGTGTCCACACGAGCAGCAACTCTTCATGCAACCCTTCGCGTGTGCCATTTGCAGTCCCACACATGCTGCCTACCTGTCACTCACCGAAGTGGTCTCCTCAATGCTGGGCACCCCAGCTACCTCTGATGCCACAACTTCTTAGCCACTTCTATGCCCTCTTTGTTTGTTTTTAAACTTCAATACCCAGAGCAAAGAGAAAAAAGAAAGCACTTTTCTCAATGCTGCAGAGCGGACTGTTGGATGTAAAGGGCTCTCCAGGGGAATGAGGGAACTGGACCACCAGCTTTGCGAAACCCCTTACGGTGTCCGAGGATGAGCCTTCACCAAGGTTCACCAACTCCCTGCTCATCTGCCTCAAGCACCTAACAACCCCCTAGGAGGACTGCTCCTGTAGGGAATCTATCCTCTTCCTTTTTTTGATTTTGATTTTTTTTGTTAATGTATTCTCCAGACTGCAGATTTTATACCTCTGTCATCTACTGGAAACAGAGAAATACTCAGGGACTGAAGATGGCACATTATCTTAAGTAACAGTGTCAGTAAAGCTTTTTTTCTCTGTCTCCATCTGCTGGCAGGAAGGCAAAACCCAGGACCAATCTGGGATATGAACAGGAAACTGAGATTACCCACATCTCTATAATTTACACTGAGTCAGCACAGCATGACTGAGTCAGTACTGAGATTACACACATCTCTATAGTTTACACTGTCAGCACAGCATGATTGAGTCAGTACTGAGATTACACACATCTCTATATTTTACACTGAGTCAGCACTACAAGATGTTCACACGGAGATTACACACCTCTATAGTTTACACCAAGTCAGCACTGAGATTACACACTCTCTATAGTTTACACTGAATCAACACTGCATGGTGTTAGCACTGAGATTACACACATCTCTAGTTTACACTGAGTCAGCACAGCATGATTGAGTCAGTACTGAGATTACACACATCTCTATTGTTTACACTGAATCAACACTGCATGGTGTTTGCACTGAGATTACACACATCTCTAGTTTACACTGAGTCAGCACAGCATGATTGAGTCAGTACTGAGATTACATACATCTCTATTGTTTACACTGAATCAACACTGCATGGTGTTAACACTGAGATTACACACATCTCTAGTTTACACTGAGTCAGCACAGCATGATTGAGTCAGTACTGAGATTACCCACATCTCTATGGTTTACACTGAGTCAGCACAGCATGATTGAGTCAGTACTGAGATTACACACATCTCTATTGTTTACACTGAATCAACACTGCATGGTGATAGCACTGAGATTACACACATCTCTATTGTTTACACTGAATCAACACTGCATGGTGTTAGCACTGAGATTACACACATCTCTAGTTTACACTGAGTCAGCACAGCATGATTGAGTCAGTACTGAGATTACCCACATCTCTATGGTTTACACTGAGTCAGCACAGCATGCCTGAATCAGTACTGAGATTAAACACATCTCTATAGTTTACACCAAGTCAGCACTGAGATTAAACACCTCTATAGTTTACACTGAATTAGCACTGCAAGGTGTTAGCACAGAGATTACACACATCTCTATAGTTTGCACTGAGTCAGCACAGCATGACTGAGTCAGTACTGAGATTACCCACATCTCTATAGTTTACACTGAATCAGCACTGCAAGGTGTTAGCATTTGAGATTACACACATCTCTATGGTTTACACTGAGTCAGCACTGAGATTAAACACCTCTATAGTTTACACTGAATTAGCACTGCAAGGTGTTAGCACAGAGATTACACACATCTCTATGGTTTACACTGAGTCAGCACAGCATGCCTGAATCAGTACTGAGATTAAACACATCTCTATAGTTTACACCAAGTCAGCACTGAGATTATACACCTCTATAGTTTACACTGAGACAGCACTGCAAGGTGTTAGCATTGAGATTACATACATCTCTATAGTTTACACCAAGTCAGCACTGAGATTACACACATCTCTATATTTTACACTGAGTCAGCACTGCAAGGTGTTAGCACTGAGATTACATACATCTCTATAGTTTACACGGAGTCAGCACTGAGATTATATACATTTCTATTGTTTACACTGAGTCAGCACTGCATGGCTGAGCAGTACTGGGATTTAGGGATGTGAATCATTTTAGGACGATTAAAATTATCGTCCGATAATTTTAATATCGTCTTAAACCGTTATGGAACACAATACAATACAGATTCTAACGATTTATCGTTATAAATCGTTAGAATCGTGAGCCGGCACACTAAAACCCCCTAAAACCCACCCCCGACCCTTTAAATTAAATCCCCCACCCTCCCGAACCCCCCCCCCCAATAACTTAAATAACCTGCGGGTCCAGCGGCGGTCCGGAACGGCAGCGGTCCGGAACGGGCTCCTGCTCCTGAATCTTGTCGTCTTCAGCCGGCGCCATTTTCCAAAATGGCGCCGAAAAATGGCGGCGGCCATAGACGAAAAAGATTGGACGGCAGGAGGTCCTTCCGGACCCCCGCTGGACTTTTGGCAAGTCTCGTGGGGGTCAGGAGGCCCCCCACAAGCTGGCCAAAAGTTCCTGGAGGTCCAGCGGGGGTTAGGGAGCGATTTCCCGCCGCGAATCGTTTTCGTACGGAAAATGGCGCCGGCAGGAGATCGACTGCAGGAGGTCGTTCAGCGAGGGTTCCGGCGCCTCGCTGAACGACCTCCTGCAGTCGATCTCCTGCCGGCGCCATTTTCCGTACGAAAACGATTTGCGGCGGGAAATCGCTCCCTGACCCCCGCTGGACCTCCAGGAACTTTTGGCCAGCTTGTGGGGGGCCTCCTGACCCCCACGAGACTTGCCAAAAGTCCAGCGGGGGTCCGGAAGGACCTCCTGCCGTCCAATCTTTTTCGTCTATGGCCGCCGCCATTTTTCGGCGCCATTTTGGAAAATGGCGCCGGCTGAAGACGACAAGATTCAGGAGCAGGAGCCCGTTCCGGACCGCCGCTGGACCCGCAGGTTATTTAAGTTATTTGGGGGGGGGTTCGGGAGGGTGGGGGATTTAATTTAAAGGGTCGGGGGTGGGTTTTAGGGGGTTTTAATGTGCCGGTTTTTCGATTTTTCGATTTTTCGATTTTTAACGATTTTTAACAATTTTTCACGATATTTTACCCCCCCAAACGGCAACAATACGATTCCCTCCCCCTCCCAGCCGAAATCGATCGTTAAGACGATCGAGGACACGATTCACATCCCTACTGGGATTACACACATCTCTGTTGTTTACACTGAATCAACACTGCATGGTGATAGCACTGAGATTACACACATCTCTATTTTTTACACTGAATCAACACTGCATGGTGTTAGCACTGAGATTACACACATCTCTAGTTTACACTGAGTCAGCACAGCATGATTGAGTCAGTACTGAGATTACCCACATCTCTATGATTTACACTGAATCAACACTGCATGGTGTTAGCACTAGGGATGTGAATCGTTTTTTGACGATTTAAAATATCGTCCGATATATTTTAAATCGTCAAAAATCGTTAGGGCCACGATACAATACCAATTCCCCCGATTTATCATCAAAAAATCATAAATCAGGGGAAGGGGGAGGGCAGGAAAACCGGCACACTAAAACCCCCTAAAACCCACCCCCGACCCTTTAAATTAAATCCCCCACCCTCCCGAACCCCCCCCCCCAAATGCATTAAATTACCTGGGAGTCCTCCGTAGCGGCGGTCCGTGGCTAAATTGGGGGAAGGGGTGAGCACGAAAACCAGCACACTAGATCGTGAGGTCTTCAGCCGGCGCCATTTTTCAAAATGGCCGCCGCAAAATGGCGGCGGCCATAGACGAAAACGATTCGACGCAAGAGGTCGTTCCGGCCCCCCGCTGGACTTTTGGCAAGTCTTGTGGGGGTCAGGAGGCCCCCCCAAGCTGGCCAAAAGTTCCTGGGGGTCCAGCGGGGGTCAAGGAGCGATTTTCTGCCGCGAATCGTTTTCCGTACGGAAAATGGCGCCGGCAGGAGATCGACTGCAGGAGGTCGTTCAGCGAGGTCCGGAACCCTCGCGAGATTTCCGGACCTCGCTGAACGACCTCCTGCAGTCGATCTCCTGCCGGCGCCATTTTCCGTACGGAAAACGATTCGCGGCAGGAAATCACTCCTTGACCCCCGCTGGACCCCCAGGAACTTTTGGCCAGCTTGGGGGGGCCTCCTGACCCCCACAAGACTTGCCAAAAGTCCAGCAGGGGTCCGGAACGACCTCTTGCGTCGAATCGTTTTCGTCTATGGCCGCCGCCATTTTGCGGCGGCCATTTTGAAAAATGGCGCCGGCTGAAGACCTCACGATCTAGTGTGCCGGTTTTCGTGCTCTCCCCCTTCCCCCGATTTAGCCACGGACCGCCGCTATGGAGGACTCCCAGGTAATTTAATGCATTTGGGGTGGGGGATTTAATTTAAAGGGTTGGGGGTGGGTTTTAGGGGGTTTTAGTGTGCCGCTGGACCACCAGGTAATTTAAGGCATTTGGGGGGGGGGGTTCGGGAGGGGGGGGGATTTAATTTAAAGGGTCGGGGGTGGGTTTTAGGGGGTTTTAGTGTGCCGGCTCACGATTTTAACGATTATGACGATACTTTACACACACAAACGGCAACAATACGATTCCCTCCCCCTCCCAGCCGAAATCGATCGTTAAAACGATCGAGGACACGATTCACATCTCTAGTTAGCACTGAGATTACACACATCTCTAGTTTACACTGAATCAACACTGCATGGTGTTAGCATTGAGATTACATACATCTCTATAGTTTACACCAAGTCAGCACTGAGATTACACACATCTCTATATTTTACATTGAGTCAGCACTGCAAGGTGTTAGCACTGAGATTACATACATCTCTATAGTTTACACGGAGTCAGCACTGAGATTATATACATTTCTATTGTTTACACTGAGTCAGCACTGCATGGCTGAGCAGTACTGGGATTACACACATCTCTGTTGTTTACACTGAATCAACACTGCATGGTGATAGCACTGAGATTACACACATCTCTATTTTTTACACTGAATCAACACTGCATGGTGTTAGCACTGAGATTACACACATCTCTAGTTTACACTGAGTCAGCACAGCATGATTGAGTCAGTACTGAGATTACCCACATCTCTATGATTTACACTGAATCAACACTGCATGGTGTTAGCACTGAGATTACACACATCTCTAGTTTACACTGAATCAACACTGCATGGTGTTAGCATTGAGATTACATACATCTCTATAGTTTATACCAAGTCAGCACTGAGATTACACACATCTCTATATTTTACACTGAGTCAGCACTACAAGATGTTCGCACGGAGATTACACACCTCTATAGTTTACACCAAGTCAGCACTGAGATTACACACATCTCTATAGTTTACACTGAGTCAGCACTGCAAGGTGTCAGCACTGAGATTACACACATCTCTATATTTTACACTGAGTCAGCACTACAAGATGTTCGCACGGAGATTACACACCTCTATAGTTTACACCAAGTCAGCACTGAGATTACACACTCTCTATAGTTTACACTGAGTCAGCACTGCAAGGTGTTAGCACTGAGATTACATACATCTCTATAGTTTACACGGAGTCAGCACTGAGATTATATACATTTCTATTGTTTACACTGAGTCAGCACTGCAAGGTGTCAGCACTGAGATTACATACATCTCTATAGTTTACACGGAGTCAGCACTGAGATTATATACATTTCTATTGTTTACACTGAGTCAGCACTGCATGGCTGAGCAGTACTGGGATTACACACATCTCTATAATTTACGTTTAGGATTGTAGGGTGTTAGTACTGAAATTACACGTGTGTGTCTTTTGCACTGGGTCAGCACCGCAGAACTTTAGTACTGAGATTAAACACATTATAGTTTATGCTGCTAGCACTGCAGAGTGATAGTACTGAAATTACACAAGTGTTTCTAGTTTACGCTGAGTTAGCTCTGCAGGTCTTTTTAGTTTAGGCTAAGTCTTCCGCCAGTGCTATCTCAGCATATACTACAAAGATGTGTGTTCGTATAACACCCAGCAGTGCTGACTCAGCATAACCCATAGATACATGTGTAACTTCACTACTGACCCTCTGCAATATGTTACCTCACTACCCATACCCTCCCCTGCTATTAGTAGATATAACATACGTTTATATTTTATGATGAATCATCACTGCAGGGTGTTAGTACTGAGATCACACATGTCTCTATATCTTACACTGAGTCAGCACTGCTCAGTGTTAGAACTGAGATTACACATGTTTCTATAATTTACGCCTGAATTGGCACTGCAGAGTGTTAGAACTGAGGTTACACACTGCAGAGTAGTATTGAAATAAAACACCTCTCTATAGTTTATGCTGGGTCAACATTGAAGGATGTTAATAGGAAAATTGGTTCTTACCTGCTAATTTTCCATCCTGTAGTACCACAGATCAGTCCAGACTCCTGGGTTTTGCCTCCCTGCCAGCAGATGGAGACAGAGAAAGTTTCACTGACACTGTACAGAACCCAGTGTGCCTCCTGTAGTCCATCAGTATTGACCTTTAGCCAAGCCAAGCCATGGAAACTGAGGCTGAAAGCCAGTATCCTCTGCTGCCTGTTCCACTAAACAAGCTTTACGCATAAGTAAATTAAAACCAGCAGAAGACCTCTACCTGAACCAGAGATTCCTCCTCAGTCCAAGTGCCAGTCTGTTCCTGCCGGCGATAGTTGAGGAGGGGATTCCCCTGCCTCTCCCTGTGGGAGAGGCAGGGGAATCAAAAATGGCCGCCATTCTCACGCTGTTGGGGAAAGCTTCAGCGCTAGACCCCGTCACTCGCGAGGTTCGTTCTACTCGTGCAACCATGCTCAATGCAGACAGCCGAATACATGCCGCTTTAGCCACTCGTGCATGCTGCCCGTAGCAGCACTAGCACCTCAGCAGCAAGAAGGGGAAGAGTCCCTCAGCACCCCAGAGCCAGCACTCTGTCTCCTCTGCAGGCAGAGAAGCTGCTGGAAAACTCATCGCTGAGCTCCCCCCCCCCCCCCCCCCCCAGAACCTCACTGCTGAACAGATTCCTGTACCTCGTTCCTCGTTCTTGCTTTTTTCCCCCTTAGTCTCTGAGAACAAATAAAGATGCATAGAAACCAATCCTTTCCTTTGGTGCAGAGGTTCAGGTTCCAGGAACGCAGGCCACATGGCAGATCAGAAGAGAGCCAGGCCACTGACTATATCAGACTCCTTTCACTAAACTTTAGCGACCCAGCCCAAGACAAACTGTATAAAAGCCGGGACACTTCCCTGCTCCACTGGGCTTGCAGTGCAGAACTGCCAGCAGGTTCCAGCGCTGTCTCATGGGGGATGAGGGATCTGGACAACCAGATGTCCACCCCACGGATCTCAAGACCGAGCTATCGGAAGGGTCACCAACCCCCTGCTCGTCTGCCTCAAACCAGGGTGGGGGTGGTGGCCCCACCACCACCTCACAACCCCCTGGGAGGATCCAGAAATTGCCTTTTAATCTTTTTTTTCCTCTCCAGACTGCAGGTTTTACACCATCTACCACCTGCTGGAGACAGAGAAATACTGAGGGACTGCAGGTGGCACCAGGGCTTATCAAGCAGTGTCAGTGAGACTTTCTCTGTCTCCATCTGCTGGCAGGGAGGCAAAACCCAGGAGTCTGCACTGATCTGGATACGTACAGGGAAACTGTGATTACACGTGACTGTTCTTTATGCTGAGTCAGCACTGCAAGGTGTTTGTGCGTCTCTATAGTCTATGCTGAATCTTCGCTATAGGGTTAGCACATATCTTATATTGATAGTGATGGTGCGCATCCGCTGTGTTTCCATTTGCAGATGTACTCACTATAGGCAGGGTGTAGTCCTGTCTTTCTCTTACTGACCTTTTCCTGGTTCCTGCCTCCTTCTCCCAGGCTGAGTGGTCGGTCTCCCTTCTCTGAACTGGATCCGCTGGAGACTGAGAATAAGATCCAGTCAGGACACTTTGACATCTTCAAACTCTATCCCAATGCTTCCCAGAGTGCCTCTCTCTTCATACGGAAGATTTTATCCATATACGCTTGGTAAGTAACCAAAGCCGCAACACAGACCTGCTAATCTCCTCCTGGATTTTCAAAATATTAAAAAAAGATTGTTTTATTCTCCTTCATGAATTGTGCAGGAATAAATATTGCTTTTAATGGAAATAATCTCCCAAGCAGCGTGAAAACAGGACATCCCAAGTCCGCTCCCTGCCGTGCCAGCTCCCAGGTCACTTCTTCCTCACGGTGTGGCCATGAATCCTCCCTCCACTAACCCTGCAGCCCCAAAGCAGAGCAGCTTGTGTGTAGTAATCGCACAGCATGAGAGCTGCTAACAATCTCCAGGGAGGTCTTTGCTCGTTCTTTGAATGAATGGAGCACACGTATGGATGATTCTTCTTGCATTGGAGGATCTTATGGAAGAGCTCTTGCATCTTCCTGACACCTGTTCATGAATCACCCCTGCCTTTAAATACATTGTATTTCCCCATTAGTGAACCCTTATAGTAAGGACAGTGCCCTGTTCTGTTCATGCAGTAAACAGAGTACAGTGTGCTTGAGCCTGCTCGGGACTGAGAAATGGGAAAGCAGGAAGGATGCATTTTCACTCTCCTACTCTTATGGACATCGTTACTTGCATCACTGATTCATGCGTTGGGGGATGGATTTCAAGAGAGCACCTGATAAGCCAAAACTATTGTCACTGCTAAAAGTAGTCCAGCAGGCTGCTAGCACATCACTGAGCAAGAAGTCTGTAGTCCCTGCCCTGTTTGGGTTTCTTGGGCTAAGCAGGGAAGGGAAAAACCAAGGAAATGGCATTTACATATCTGGCCAGAGAAAGCTGAGGCAGGTAGCCGATCCACAAAGTCCTCAGCAGGCCTGCATGGCCTGGGCCTGAAACTACCCCATTGTTCCCTCCAGCAGGAGGCGGGCAACAAATGGACAAGGGAAAGAAGGTGAGTGCTAGAACATTTGTGTTCCTCGTTATAGGGCTCTAAACGAACAGAGGGCTGGGGCTGGGGACTCAGCTAGAAATAACAGATTAGGGAAGGAAGAAGCCATATCCCAAAGCTGGCGCAAAGATCCTAAACCCACACTCCTCGCAAATTATAAAACATCACTCCATAACTACCGCGAAATGCTAAATAAAACTAAGAGAGATTTCCATGCCCGCAAGATTCACCAACTCCAATACAATGCCCGTGCCCTTTTTGAATTTGTGGCCTCCCTAACTAAGCTACCTCTTGCCCACATCCCAGACGAAGAAGCCAGAACTAAATGCGAGGACCTCGCAATTTATTTCCAGGATAAAATTGACAAACTGTTGTTACGGTTCCCCACTACCACACCACCCAGCAAGACTCCCCTTACCAACTCCACCACTGAACGTAATTCATTTGAAACCATAGCCGCAAAAGAAGTTGAATCCATCCTCAAGAGAACAAGACCATCCTCTCATCAAACAGATACTATCCCCTCAAAACATCTACTCTCCATCCCTAACATAATTGCCCAACCCATTGCCGACATCATAAACATCTCCATTACCTCAGACTCAGTACCTAACCCCCTTAAACAAGCGATAGTCAAGCCTATATTAAAAAAAACTAAACTTGACCCCTCTAATCCATCAAATTACCGACCGATCTCCAACTTACCCTTCTATCTAAAATCCTTGAAAAAGCAGTTAACCGTCAACTCACAGACTACCTTGATAACCAGCTACTCTTATCCACCTCACAATATGGTTTCCGAAAATACCACAGTACCGAAACCCTTTTACTCTCCATCAGGCCGATACAGTAAAGTGCACTCCAGCGGAGTGCACTGTTAACCCGCGATTGGACGCGCATTTTGGACGTGCTAGCTTTACCCCTTATTTAGTAAGGGGTAATAGCGCATCCAAAATGCGCGTCCAACCCCCCCAAACCTAATAGGGCCATCAACATGCATTTGATTGTTGCGGGCGCTATTAGGTATTCCCGCGCGATACAGTAAGTAAAATGTGCAGCCAAGCCACACATTTTGCTTTCAGAAATTAGCGCCTACCCAAAGGTAGGCGCTAATTTCTGCCGGCATCGGGAAAGTGCACAGAAAAGCAGTAAAAACTGCTTTTCTGTGCACCCTCCGACTTAATTTCATGGCGATATTAAGTCGGAGGTCCCGATATTAAGTCGGAGGTCCCGAAAGTTAAAAAAATAATAATTTTGAAATAGGCTCGCGGGTTGAAAACCGGACACCCAATTTTGCCAGCATCCGGTTTCCGAACCCGTGGCTGTCAGCGGGCTCAAGAACTGATGCCAGCAAAATCGAGCGTCGGCTGTCAAACCCGCTGATAGCCGCTGCTCCTGTCCGAAAAGAGGCACTAGGGACGCGCTAGTGTCCCTAGCGCCTCTTTTTACCACCGGGCCTAATTTAAATAAATTTATGTACTGTATCGCGCGCACAAAAGAGTGTCCTGTGCGCGTGCCGGGAGAGCGGACGCTCGCCCGCTCTCCCACGATTTTACTGTATCGGCCTGCATGGCAGATCACCTCATTAAAGGCCTTGACAAAGGCAAATCATACCTGTTGGCCCTCCTAGACATATCTTCGGCCTTCAACACCATTAACCACAATATCCTCATACAGCGACTCAGCGAAATCGGAATAACTGGAGTTGCCCTCAGCTGGAATACATCATATTTTAGCAACAGACAATTCAAAATCAAAATTGGAAATCATGAATCCAAAGCCCCCTCAATCAGGGTGGTCCCGCAAGGCTCCTCCCTATCATCCACTCTATTCAACATTTATCTACTGCCCTTCTGCCACCTACTATCTGAACTTGGTCTCCCACACTTTATATATGCAGATGATGTGCAGATATTCATTCCAGTTAATGACTCTCTACCCAAGGCCGTCGACACTTGGGAATCCACCTTATCTGCTATTAACAATCTTCTATCCAACATACATCTTGCCCTTAACACAACCAAAACAGAGCTCATGCTCATCATACCGCAATATAGCGTTGATATCTCCCCCCCCCCCCCATATGCCCCCTACATCAATCTCATTCACCCAACATGTTAGAGACCTTGGGGTCACCCTAGACAACCATATGAACTTCAAAAAATACATCAATTCCACTCTTAAAGAGTGCTTTTTCAAACTACATACCCTGAAAAACTAAAACCCCTCCTTCATTTTACCGATTTTCGTACAGTACTGCAGGCAACCATTTTCTCGAAAATTTACTATTGCAACTCCCTCCTCCTAGGTCTCCCCAAAAACACCATCCACCCACTCCAAATCCTTCAAAACACTATTGTCCGCATCCTCACTAACACACGTAAAAATGAACACATAACACCCGTCCTCAAAGATTTACACTGGCTTCCCATTGGACACCGTATCCAATACAAAACTCTCTCCATTATCCACAAAGCCCTTCATAACCCCGACATGAATTGGTTCAAAGATTCATTAATATTCAACACCTCCACAAGACTGACCAGAAATCAATACCTGGCAACCCTACTCACACCCTCTCCTAAACTCTACAACCTTGCGGGCCTGCGCTATGGAATTCCATGTCAATTAGCCTACGCCAGGAACTCTGCCCAAAGAAATTTAAGCATAAACTAAAGACCTGGCTCTTTAAACAGGCATACACCTAAACAGGCTGAAACCTACCCAGGCATTTCCTCCTCCGTGCCCCTCAACTCAGGTCCCTATCAGACTTCTCTCCTACTACCTCTCACTCATGCAAAGTTCTAATAATTCGCACTTATAAAGAGTTCTCTGTAAAATACTGTAAGCTAAGCTCATGTTATTCTCTTTAAGTTAAGTTCTTGCTCTTGTTATTCACATAATTAATTAGTTCATGTTACTCGTATTTATGAAGAGTTCTCTGTAAAGCGTTAATAAGCTAAGCTTATGTTCCAATGTAAACCGATGTGATACTCACAGTATATGTCGGTATATAAAAATCTTTAAATAAATAAATAAATACAGTTTACATATTAAGTCTCATTTAGGCAACCTCTACCCTTGCCTCATTCTTGGAGGCTGCCAGAAGCTTTATCTCCCGATCAGTCATGTCCAGTTGTGTTCAAATGGGGCTTTGTAAATTGACTAGAATCTATAGAGCAGAGAGATGTTGGCAGGCTGGAGATTAGTTTTCTCCTCTGAAAGTCCTTGTGCGTGGTCTTCACTGGGTTTATGTGCTTTGTTTATCATAGGAGCCGTCCAACAATTCGGGAGTGTTTCTCAAACCCCTGGCTCCAGGATGCCTACCTGATGAAGCTCCGCCGCCAAACACTCACCTTCACTACCAACCGCCTGAAGGAGTTCCTGGTGGACCATCAGAGGAGACGGTCTGATGTGGTCACCAAGCATAAGGTTCTTCTGCGCTCCTATCATGGCACCAGTCAGCAGCCCCCTGCTCCTGTGACTCAGTGACCCCAGCTCCCTTCCCCTTCTACAACCAGAGGAGGGGGTTGGAGGAGTCCATGGAACATTCCAGTGGTACACAATGGGTCAACACATGGTCCAGAAGAATAGGATGACATCACGGTTCCTCAGAAGAAGGAAAGGAGATAGCAAACCAGCCTGGAAGCACATCCGAGGGGCCGTGCAAAGCTGAGAGAATCCCTCCAGCTGGGGAAGGGGGCGATACACCCAAGAGAAAAACTATTCAGTATACCTCAAGGACTGTCTGAAAGGAGCGTTACAAGTAGACGATTACTATGCATGAACTCTTCCTCAGCCAGCCAAAAGACTGTGGTAATGACTGGCTCCTTAAACATTGCCTTTAGCCAAAGAAGCAGACACTAGTTCCCTTAAATGTTGAATAGGGAAGAGGGAGGAAAGTTTGAGGGAGAGAATACTCCTGGTTATATTTTTTCATATGGGTAAAGTATCAGATGTTGGTTATAAGGAGAGGTGGCATCCACAAAACAGGATGAATGGTCACAGTAACGTCAAGTGGTCTGTAGAAGGGGCAGAGCAAATTCTTTCTCCTTTTCTGTTTGTTTGAATGTGATACCATGCACCTCTGGGGGGGTATCCACAGGAGAAGGTGGACAGAAAGCAACAGAATGACTGATGTGAAGGTTAGGAGCCGGGACAGGAAGGAAGGCCGCTGGAAGTGGAACTGATCCAGGAGGAACCACGGGAGGAACCTGGAAGAGTTCTGCCTAGCAGTGTTTGCAAGAAAGTTCTTTTTCAATATTACGGTTTTTTGGAGTGGGTGGTAGATAGTAAGGTCGATCAGCTGGTTAAATAAAGCCAAGAGCAACTCAAGACAGCCAAGATGCAGGTAGGGGGCTCTGGTGACTGCACTGATTGGGGAAGACGTTGGGTGTCACTGGGCACATATTCAGCTCTCAGATCCTTGGCAGGGAATCTTGTGTTCCTAACATGAGGGGCTTCAAGACACCAAGTGGCAGCAGTGCAGAACGGTGCTCTGAGGGTGAGGGGGGTTCTGCGGTGGCTGGCAGCTATTTCACCTCATTTACAAGAGGAGCAGAGATATATAAGAGTCCAAGAAAGCAGAAAGCTGCTGCAGTGTGTCTGCATGCTCATCCTGCCTATGTGCTATGTGCTCTTCCCATGCTCACCCTGTCTGTCACATGCTCTTCCTGTGTTTCACTGCTCCTGATGTGTTCTCTCTCTCCAGACATGCCTCTCTCACACGCTGTCCTTGTAGGTTGCCTGTTCTCTCCATGCACAGCTCCCCCTCCCACACATGCCTCTCACACTTCCAGACATGCCTCTCTCACACGCTGTCCTTGTAGGTTGCCTGTTCTCTCCATGCACAGCTCTCCCTCCCACGCATGCCTCTCTCACTTCCAGACATGCCTCTCTCACACACTGTCCTTGTAGGTTGCCTGTTCTCTCCATGCACAGCTCTCCCTCCCACGCTTGCCTCTCACACTTCCAGACATGCCTCTCTCACACGCTGTCCTCACAGGTTGCCTGTTCTCTTCATGCACAGCTCTCTCTCCCACGCATGCCTCTCACACTTCCAGACATGCCTCTCTCACACGCTGTCCTCGTAGGTTGCCTGTTCTCTTCATGCACAGCTCTCTCTCCCACGCATGCCTCTCACACTTCCAGACATGCCTCTCTCACACGCTGTCCTCATAGGTTGCCTGTTCTCTTCATGCACAGCTCCCTCTCCCACGCATGCCTCTCACACTTCCAGACATGCCTCTCTCACACGCTGTCCTCACAGGTTGCCTGTTCTCTCCATGCACAGCTCCCTCTCCCACGCATGCCTCTCACACTTCCAGACATGCCTCTCTTACACACTGTCCTCATAGGTTGCCTGTTCTCTTCATGCACAGCTCTCCCTCCCACGCATGCCTCTCACACTTCCAGACATGCCTCTCTCACACGCTGTCCTCATAGGTTGCCTGTTCTCTTCATGCACAGCTCTCTCTCCCACGCATGCCTCTCACACTTCCAGACATGCCTCTCTCACACGCTGTCCTCATAGGTTGCCTGTTCTCTTCATGCACAGCTCCCTCTCCCACGCATGCCTCTCACACTTCCAGACATGCCTCTCTTACACACTGTCCTCATAGGTTGCCTGTTCTCTTCATGCACAGCTCTCCCTCCCACGCATGCCTTTCACACTTCCAGACATGCCTCTCTCACATGCTGTCCTCATAGGTTGCCTGTTCTCTTCATGCACAGCTCCCTCTCCCACGCATGCCTCTCACATCTGCTCTCTCTGTCCAGATACGCCTCTCTCACCATGCTCTCTTCCTCTTGATTCCACAGCAGTGGTATCTGAGTCAGGCCAAGTTGATCTGCATGGCTAAGTGAGTGGATAGCAAACAATACTCATAGAATGGGGCAAGGTACACCCTAAGACAGCTGTAACTCTGAGCTGCCTATAAAAGGACACCTCCTTGCTTTCTATTTCCATTTAACAACATCGTTTACTAGTCACCTGACCTGCTCCTATGCTGGAAGCTTTGAGTGCTCTGTTGCACCAGTGCAGTCACATGACCAGCTCCTATGCTGGAAGCTTACAGTGCTGCACCAGTGCAGTCACCAGATTGGCACCTATGCTAGAAGCTTACAGTGCTCTGTTGCACCAGTGCAGTCACCAGATTGGCCCCTATGCTAGAAGCTTACAGTGCTCTGTTACACCAGTGCAGTCACTTGACCAGCTCCTATGCTGGAAGCTCGCAGTAGTCTCTTGCAGCAGTGCAGTCACCAGAGCAGCCCCTATGCTGGAAGCTTACAGTGCTCTGTAGCACCAGTGCAGTCAGAGGACTGGCCACTATGCTGGAAGAGTGCAATGCTCTACTGCACCAGTGCAGTCACCAGATTGGCCCCTATGCTGGAAGCTCACAGTGCTCTGTTGCACCAGTGCAGTCACCAGATTGGCCCCTATGCTGGAAGCTCACAGTGCTCTACTGCACCAGTGCAGTCACCAGATTGGCCCCTATGCTGGAAGCTCACAGTGCTCTGTTGCACCAATGCAGTCACCAGATTGGCCCCTATGCTGGAAGCTCACAGTGCTCTGTTGCACCAGTGCAGTCACCAGAGCAGCCCCTATGCTGGAAGTTCAGAGTGCTCTCTTGCACCAGTGCAGTCACCAGATTGGCCCCTATGCTGGACGCTTACAGTTGTCTCTTGCTCCAGTGCAGTCACCAGAGCGGCCCCTATGCTGGAAGCTCGCAGTGCTCTCTTGCACCAGTGCAGTCACCTGTCCTAGAGCTTGCACTCTTCTCTTGCGCTACCACATGCAATTTGACATGTACAGTTCCTGGGAGCATGTCCAAGTGTATTGCACAGCTTCTCTCCTGTATGTATGTGTATTTATTTATTTATTGCCCCCTCCATTCCCTTTCAACCTTAAAATCCCATCCTGCCAGCCCAGGACAGTGGGTGACTCTCAGTTCTCACCGAACAATTGTGATTCTACATTGTAAGTTAGCAGGGAGGGACTAGCACCTGTCTCCTTACACCTGACTCAGCCCCCTCTCCAGTCTTAACCTGATCTTAAATGAATGTACGACGTTTTGTGATCCCAGAAATAGGGGGATGGGCTGCCCTGGGCACGCCACCCCTCTGGTGTTTGTACTGTAAATCTGCTCCACGTTTGCACTCACTTCCCCAACAAACACTGCTCTAGTCATATTTATTTATTTATTGACTATTGAGAATAGATTTCTGTTTTTCTTTCTCTTTTCTCTCTTCTTTTTTCTTGAATTGTTAATTTCATTTTGCTGTGGAGCAAGTGACAAACTGGGAAAAAAATAAATACAATAAGCAGAAGTATATGTGTGTGTGTATGAGAGAGAAAGAAACTTGAGCAAGCTTTATGTGTGTGATTATGTATGAGACAGAGAGCCACACAGCCTTTGTGTGTGTGTGTGTGTGACAAAGAGGTAGCCTGTGTGCATGTGTGTGTGTGTGCGTGTGACAAAGAGGTAGCCTGTGTGCATGTGTGTGTGTGTGCGTGTGACAGAGAGGTAGCCTCTGTGTGTGTGTGTGTGTGTGAGTGTGACAGAGAGGTAGCCTATGTGTCTGTCTGTGTGTGTATGTGTGTGTGTGTGTGTGTGTGTGACAGAGAGGTAGCCTGTGTGTCTCTGTGTGTGTGTATGTGTGTGTGCATGTGACAGAGAAGTAGCCTATGTGTCTGTGTGTGCGTGTGACAGGGTAGCCTATGTGTCTGTGTGTGTGAGAGAGGTAGCCTATGTGTGTCTCTGTGTAAGTATGTGTGTGTGCGTGTGACAGAGAGGTAGCCTATGTGTCTGTCTGTGTGTGTGTGTGTGACAGAGAGGTAGCCTATGTGTCTGTGTGTGCGTGTGACAGAGAGGTAGCCTATGTGTCTGTGTGTGTGAGAGAGGTAGCCTATGTGTCTCTCTGTGTAAGTATGTGTGTGTGCGTGTGACAGAGAGGTAGCCTATGTGTCTGTGTGTGTGACAGAGAGGTAGCCTATGTGTCTTTGTATGTGTATGTGTGTGTGTGTGACAGAGAGGTAGCCTATGTCTGTGTGTGTGTGTGTGTGTGTGTGTGACAGAGAGTAGCCTATGTGTCTGTGTGTGTGAGACAGAGAGGTAGCCTATGTGTCTCTCTGTGTATGTATGTGTGTGTGCATGTGACAGAGAGGTAGCCTATGTGTCTGTGTGTGTGTGTGTGTGACAGAGAGGTAGCCTATGTGTCTGTCTCTGTGTGTGTGTGCATGTGCATGTGTGTGACAGAGAGGTAGCCTATGTGTCTGTGTGTGTGTGTGACAGAGGTAGCCTATGTGTCTGTGTGTGTGACAGAGAGGTAGCCTATGTGTGCACGTGTGACAAAGAGGTAGCCTGTGTGTGTGTGTGTGACAGAGTTAGCGTGTGTGTGTGTGTGTGTGTGTGCGTGTGACAGGGAGTTAGCGTGTGTGTGTGTGTGATAGAGAGGTAGCCTATGTCTGTGTGTATGTGTGCGTGTTTGTGTGTGCGTGTGACAGAGAGTTAGCGTGTGTGTGTGGGTGTGTGTGACAGAGAGTAGCCTATGTGTCTGTGTGTGTGAGACAGAGAGGTAGCCTATGTGTCTGTGTGTGTGCGTGTGACAGAGAGGTAGCCTATGTGTCTGTCTCTGTGTGTGTGTGCATGTGCGTGTGTGTGACAGAGAGGTAGCCTATGTGTCTGTGTGTGTGTGTGACAGAGAGGTAGCCTATGTGTCTGTGTGTTTGTGTGTGTGTGTGACAGAGAGGTAGCCTATGTGTGCGTGTGTGACAAAGTGGTAGCCTGTGTGTGTGTGTGCGTGTGACAGAGTTAGCGTGTGTGTGTGTGCGTGTGACAGAGAGTTAGCGTGTGTGTGTGTGTGTGATAGAGAGGTAGCCTATGTCTGTGTGTATGTGTGCGTGTTTGTGTGTGTGCGTGTGACAGAGAGTTAGCGTGTGTGTGTGTGTGTGTGTGTGACAGAGAGGTAGCCTATGTGTTTTGTGTGGCTGTGTATGTGTGTGTGTGTGTGCTCTTTAGGGTTGATCTGGTAAGACTACATCAGGCTTTCTGACATGCTGGGGGTCACCTGCATGGAGAGGTGGATAAAACCCTAAGGGTAGTGCTACAGCTGTATTGGGCTTCCAAGAGGTCTGTGGTAACCTGCACGCGTGACCATGGTGAGGTGCCTGGGGAGCCTGAATGTTCTGCACAACAATCTCACTAATTTTGGAAAGTATGTGGATTGTTACAGATCCTAGTGGTAAAAGACATGGATGGGGCCAGGCTGTTGCATTATGAGTTGTTCCAGTAAGACCCAAAGAGAAAGGTCTCCCAGCAGAGGTGGTGGAGGCCAGCGCTCCCAGAATTTGAACGTGCTTGAAACTGATGTGGAGCATTGAGAGGATGGGGAAAAGAAACGGGTGTTTGTTTTTAAGACTGGGGATTTACATCCTTATCTGTACAAAATGATAGTGAATTGGACAGACAGGATGCCACGAGTGATCATTATCTGCCATCTTACAAGTTTAAAATCAGTGGTGAGTCCATCGAGCCCAGCATCCTGTACATAAGAACATAAGAAAATGCCATACTGGGTCAGACCAAGGTCCATCCAGCCCAGCATCCTGTACATAAGAACATAAGAAAATGCCATACTGGGTCAGACCAAGGTCCATCCAGCCCAGCATCCTGTACATAAGAACATAAGAAAATGCCATACTGGGCCAGACCAAGGGTCCATCAAGCCCAGCATCCTGTACATAAGAACATAAGAAGTGCCAGGCTGGGTCAGACCAAGGTCCATCGAGCCCAGCATCCTGTACATAAGAACATAAGGAGTTCCAGGCTGGGTCAGACCAAGGTCCATCGAGCCCTGCATCCTGTACATAAGAACATAAGAAGTGCCCTGCTGGGTCAAAGCAAGGTCCATCGAGCCCTGCATCCTGTACATAAGAACATAAGAAGTGCCAGGCTGGGTCAGAGCAAGGACCATCCAGCCCAGCATCCTGTACATAAGAACATAAGAAGTGCCCTGCTGGGTCAGAGCAAGGTCCATCGAGCCCAGCATCCTGTACATAAGAACATAAGAAGTGCCAGGCTGGGTCAGACCAAGGTCCATCGAGCCCTGCATCCTGTACATAAGAACATAAGGAGTGCCCTGCTGGGTCAGAGCAAGGACCATCCAGCCCAGCATCCTGTACATAATAGTGATGATATATGAACACAAGATGAGGATGCACCATGGAGTGATACAGAGGCATTATGATACTCTCTGTTTTATTCTCCATTCCTTTCCTAATAATCCCCAGCATTCTGTTTGTGTATGATATATGAACACAAGATGAGGATGCACCATGGAGTGATACAGGGGCATTATGATATTCTCTGTTTTATTCTCCATTCCTTTCCTAATAATCCCCAGCATTCTGTTTGTGTAATATATGAACACAAGATGAAGATGCACCATGGAGTGATACAGAGACATTATGATATTCTCTGTTTTATTCTCCATTCCTTTCCTAATAATCCCCAGCATTCTGTTTGTGTATGATATATGAACACAAGATGAGGATGCGCCATGGAGTGATACAGAGACATTATGATATTCTCTGTTTTATTCTCCATTCCTTTCCTAATAATCCCCAGCATTCTGTTTGTGTATGATATATGAACACAAGATGAGGATGCACCATGGAGTGATACAGAGACATTATGATATTCTCTGTTTTATTCTCTATTCCTTTCCTAATAATCCCCAGCATTCTGTTTGTGAATGATATATGAACACAAGATGAGGATGCACCATGGAGTGATACAGAGGCATTATGATATTCTCTGTTTTATTCTCCATTCCTTTCCTAATAATCCCATGCATTCTGTGTGTGTATGATATATGAACACAAGATGAGGATGCACCATGGAGTGATACAGAGACATTATGATATTCTCTGTTTTATTCTCCATTCCTTTCCTAATAATCCCCAGCATTCTGTTTGTGTATGATATATGAACACAAGATGAGGATGCACCATGGAGTGATACAGAGACATTATGATATTCTCTGTTTTATTCTCCATTCCTTTCCTAATAATCCCCGGCATTCTGTTTGTGTATGATATATGAACACAAGATGAGGATGCACCATGGAGTGATACAGAGACATTGGATATTCTCTGTTTTATTCTCCATTCCTTTCCTAATAATCCCCAGCATTCTGTTTGTGTATGATATATGAACACAAGATGAGGATGCACCATGGAGTGATACAGAGACATTATGATATTCTCTGTTTTATTCTCCATTCCTTTCCTAATAATCCCCAGCATTCTGTTTGTGTATGATATATGAACACAAGATGAGGATGCACCATGGAGTGATACAGAGGCATTATGATATTCTCTGTTTTATTCTCCATTCCTTTCCTAATAATCCCCACCATTCTGTTTGTGCATGATATATGAACACAAGATGAGGATGCACCATGGAGTGATACAGAGACATTATGACATTCTCTGTTTTATTCTCCATTCCTTTCCTAATAATCCCCAGCATTCTGTTTGTGTATGATATATGAACACAAGATGAGGATTTATTTATTTATTTATTTATTTATGGTTTTTATATACCGGAGCTCCTGTATACAATACATATCGCTCCGGTTCACAGAGAACAGTAATAATTACTGCCGGGTGGCAGTTTACATGGAACAGTTTACAAGGAACAGTTTACGAGGAACAGTTAACATGGCCATTTGCATGGAACAAATCAGAATACTCAATCTAAGTAATAAGAAGACAGAAACTAATTAGTCTCAACTTTAAACATATAAATAGGGCAATTTATAATCTTGGATAAGTACATTAGAACCAAAGGGCAGGGGTTGTTATATCTTCTAGTTCTTAGCTCTCTGGGAATGCTTGCAGGAAGAGCCAAGTCTTTAGTTTCGCCTTAAAAGTAGTGTGGCACGGCTCAAGGCGGAGGTCTGGTGTTAGGGAATTCCAGAGGGACGGGCCCGCAGTTGATAGAGCGCGTTTTCTTAGGGAGGATTTTGCGGGCTGGGTAATCATTCTATTTTGATATGCTCTTCTAGTCGGCTTATCTGAAGTATGTAGTTGCAGTTTGAAGGTTAAGTTGAGTGGGGATAAGCTGTGAAGTGCCTTATGCATCATCATGCTGCTTTTGAACTGTATCCTGTATTTAATGGGGAGCCAGTGGAGGTGCTGGAGGATCGGGGTGATGTGGTCTTTTTTTTTGGCGTTGGTGAGTATTCTTGCTGTGGAGTTTAGTACCATCTGGAGGGGTTTGGTGGAGCAGGCGGGGAGTCCCAGCAAAAGAGAGTTGCAATAGTCCAGTTTCGGGAGAATGATGGCTTGGAGTACTGTGCGGAAATCTCTGTAGCGTAGAAGTGGCTTTAGTTTCTTTAAAACTTGTAATTTAAAGAAGCATTCTTTGGTGGTGTTGTTGATGAAATTATTGAGGCTGAATCTGTCGTCTAGTATTACACCCAGATCTCTGACTTGCGGTGAGGTGGTGTATCCTAAGGTGACTGGAGAGTTGTTTGTGGTCAGCAGGGTAGATTTTTCCGGTGCTATTATCAGGATTTCCGTTTTGTTAGTATTCAGAACCAGGTTGAGGCTGGTCAGAAGCTCTTTTATGGTGGAGAGGCATTTATTCCAGTAGGACATGGTCTTGTGTAAGGTGTCCGTTATGGGGATGATGATTTGAATGTCATCCGCGTATATGAAATGGTTAAGCTTGAGGTTGGTGAGCAGGTGGCAGAGTGGGAGAAGATATATGTTGAAAAGGGTGGGGGAGAGTGAGGATCCCTGTGGTACCCCCATTTTGGCTTGTATGGGATGAGATTCCTTGTTATTTATTTTTACTCTGTATGTTCTGTTCTCCAGGAAGGATTTAAACCAATTGAACGCTGCTCCTGTGATGCCGATATCTGTGAGTCGTTGTAGTAAGCTGGTGTGATTCACGGTGTCGAATGCTGCTGATAGATCTAGGAGTGCGAGAAGGCAAGGATGGCCTTTTTCAAGATTGAAGATAATGGTGTCAGCTAGGGTAGCTAATAGTGATTCGGTGTTCTTTTTCTTCCGGAATCCAAATTGGTTATTGGTGAGGATATTGTTGTCATCTAGGAATTCAGAAAGTTGTCGGTTAACCACTTTCTCCATAATTTTGGCTAACATAGGAAGGTTTGCTATCGGTCTGTAGTTGGCAGGATCTGTCGTGGGAAGGTTAGGTTTTTTGAGGAGAGGTTTGAGCCTTGCAGATTTGAGTTGATCGGGAACTTGTCCTTGGGCAAGAGCGCGGTTAATGATATCTGCAAGTGGCTTGGCCACGGTGTCAGGGATGGAACTCAGCAGGTTTGATGGGATATGGTCTAGGGGGTGAGAGGACGGTTTTATCTTTTTGAGAATGTTTGCTATTTCCAAGGCGGATGTCGGTTCGAGCGAAGTAAGCTCTGCAGTGTAAGTGTTGGGTTGAGGAGCTGGGGCTATAGATGCTTGCGAGCTGTGGAGGCTGGTGCTGTTTGTATGCGGGGGTGTCCCTTTGAGAGGGGCAATGAGTGTGGTAATTTTATTATCAAAGTAGATGGCTAGATCATTGGCTTTTTTGTGAGCTTGGTCATCAGGGATGCGCGGACCAGGAGGTGTTGTGAGGGCTGAGACATAGGCGAAGAGTGCTCTAGAATCAAATGAGAAGTGGTGTATTTTTTTGGAGAAGAAATCTTTCTTTGTTTTGTTGATTTCGTTTCTGTATGTGTTGAGACATGATTTGTAGTTAAGGAGGGATGCCTTAGTTGGGTTTTTTCGCCATTGGTTTTCTTTGCTTCTAAGTTCGTGTTTGCGTGACTTCAGCTCTGTAGTGAACCAAGGCTTCCTGTTGTCTTTGTCTGGGTTGATGATCTTTGTTTTCATGGGACATAGCTGGTCGGCTACCTTTTTAGTGATGTTGAGCCATGAAGATATAGCTGAGTTGGAGTCTATGAGGTCTAGATTCCTTAGTTCATTGGTCAAGTGTTTGCTGAGGTAGTCTCCTGAGCATTGTTTTCTAACCGAAATGGAGATTGTTTGTGTTGTATGGGGGGGAGGATCTGATATCTCTAACATAGATGTGATGATGCTGTGATCAGACCAAGGTACTGTGGAACAGGTAGGAGTGGAGTGAGATGAGAGAGCTTCATTTATAAAGATAAGGTCTAAGGTGTGACCTGCTTGGTGGGTAGGATCTTTTACTATTTGTCTGAAGCCCATATGGTTGAGGGAGGAGAGGAGAGTTTTACAGTTTGAGGATTGAGGTTGGGCATCCACATGGAGGTTGAAGTCGCCCATCAAGATGGCTGGTTTTCCGGAGTTCAAGTGTTTTGCTGTTAGCTCTATGATAGGGGAAGGGTTTGATTCAAGAATTCCGGGGGGAGCGTAGATTAGTGCAATGATCAGATGTTTAGAGTTGAATAGTGCGAATTCTATGTTTGCTGTGGAATTGGATGTCTGCAATGTCAGGCCTAGTGGTTTCTTGGCTGCTAGGAGAAGGCCTCCTCCTTTTTTCTTACGTCTGGGTATGGATAGTATATCGTAGTTCTGGATAGGAAGCTGGTTAATTAGTGCAATGTCGGTGGGTTGTAACCAGGTTTCTGTTATAGCGCAAATATCAGGTTTTGAGTCGGATAAGATGTCATTGAGTATGGCGGTTTTTTTGGATAAGGATTGCGCGTTGAACAGTGTAAGTGAAAGGAGAGCCAGGCCAAGACATTGGGTTATGGGTGTCAGCATGATGGGCTTGATTCTCTGTTGGCGGTTAAGGTGGGGTGTAGGGAGCTTAGGAGCTCTCCACCTTTGGTTGTAGATGATGGGGATAGAAAATGGAGGCATGGTGGCAGGAAGTGGGAGTGTAGACAGCAGGTTGGAGTACCCTCTAGGCTAGGGAGTCCAGGAGAGGGTGGTAGACTCCGAACTAGAACTGTGCGTTCGTCAAGAGCTAGCAGGCTAGAACGCTGAAAGGGCGCTGTTGTCGCTGGCGCTGACGGAGTAGACTGTCGGTCTTACCTTGAAGAGCCAGCTGGTATGTGACCTGGCTTCAGGGCTGCTCTTCAGGGCTGCACGAAGGGGCGCACAAAGGGGCCAGCCCCTTTGTCGTGCTCCTTCGGCGTGCGACGCTCGGCGTGCGACGCCTAGGCGTCCATGGAGTGATACAGAGGCATTAGGATATTCTCTGTTTTATTCTCCATTCCTTTCCTAATAATCCCCAGCATTCTGTTTGTGTATGATATATGAACACAAGATGAGGTCGCACCATGGAGTGATACAGAGGCATTAGGATATTCTCTGTTTTATTCTCCATTCCTTTCCTAATAATCCCCAGCATTCTGTTTGTGTATGATATATGAACACAAGATGAGGATGCACCATGGAGGGATACAGAGGCATTATGATATTCTCTGTTTTATTCTCCATTCCTTTCCTAATAATCCCCAGCATTCTGTGTGTATATGATATATGAACACAAGATGAGGTTGCACCATGGAGGGATACAGAGGCATTATGATATTCTCTGTTTTATTCTCCATTCCTTTCCTAATAATCCCCAGCATTCTGTTTGTGTATGATATATGAACACAAGATGAGGATGCACCATGGAGCGATACAGAGACATTATGATATTCTCTGTTTTATTCTCCATTCCTTTCCTAATAATCCCCAGCATTCTGTTTGTGTATGATATATGAACACAAGATGAGGATGCACCATGGAGTGATACAGAGGCATTATGATATTCTCTGTTTTATTCTCCATTCCTTTCCTAATAATCCCCAGCATTCTGTTTGTGTATGATATATGAACACAAGATGAGGATGCACCATGGAGCGATACAGAGACATTATGATATTCTCTGTTTTATTCTCCATTCCTTTCCTAATAATCCCCAGCATTCTGTTTGTGTATGATATATGAACACAAGATGAGGTCGCACCATGGAGCGATACAGAGGCATTATGATATTCTCTGTTTTATTCTCCATTCCTTTCCTAATAATCCCGTGCATTCTGTTTGCTTTCTTGGCTGCTGCTGCTGCACACTGAGCAGAAGATTTCAATGTATTATCAGCGATGATGCCTCAATCCTTTTCCTGAGTGGTGACTCCTAATGTGGAGCCTTGCATTGTGTAGCTATAATTTGGGTTTGTCTTCCCTACGTGTATCACTTTGCACTTGTCCACATTAAATTTCATTTGCCATTTGCATGCCCAGTCTCTCAGTTTTGCAAGGTCCACTTGCAATTTCTCACAATCCACTTCTGATTTAACAACTTTGAATAATTTTCTGTCATTGGCAAATTTGATCACCTTACTTGTTCCCATTTCCAGGTCATTTATAAATATTAATGATTGTTTACAAATTTCCAATAGCAGGTCCGCAATTTCATTTCTCAGTTCTTTCAGCACTCTGGGATGTATACCATCTGGTCCAGGAGATTTATTATTCTTTAATTTGTCAGTTTACCCTATTTCATCTTCGAGGTTCACTGAGATTTGTTTAATTTTTTCTGAATCAACATCTTTGAATATAATTTCTGGCATGGGTTTCTCTCTTACATTTTCCTTATTGAATACCAAAGCAAAAAATTAATTTAATCTCTGTTCTGTCTTTGTCATCCCTAAGTCCATAAACTGCTATAAATCAAACTGACATAGAAAATAGCCACTGCTATTAATTGCCTCAGCAGCATGGGATCTTCTTGGTGTTTGGGTAATTGCCAGGTTCTTGTGGCCTGGTTTGGCCTCTGTTGGAAACAGGATGCTGGGCTTGATAGATCCTCAATCTGACCCAGTATGGCAAGTTCTTATGTTCTTATCAAGTTGTAACCCAGTCATAAGCCAAATCGCTAGCAAATCTTGCAATTCCCTGTTCATCTTTTCAGATAAGCCAATGAACTGAAGATTAAACCATCACAAGTGCTTCTCTAAAGCTTCAAGTTTCTCTTCATATTTATTTGCTGTAGTTTTAAGGCCATCTACCTCCGTTTCAACCATTTGCAATCTTCCCTCCACCTTAGGATTTCTCATTGTACTGCCCCCTCCCCCCGACTGCTCATTTTATGAGGCATTCCTGGGTCCAGGACCGACCTGGCAGGAGCCCCCCTCCCCCCCCCCCAGGGCAGACTCTGTCAGTCTTCATGTTCTTGGCACCTGGTGCTTCTACCTGGGGAAGAAGGTGTTAGTGGGTGGGATTTCCCTCCCTTCACCCCAGGAAAACAAGAGGTACTGTGAAGAAGGTTGGCAGTATGTACAAATATATACAGGCTTATTAGACTATACAGGCATAAACATTTCTACATGACTATGTACATGGCTAATAGGATGTCAAGCAGCACACTTATCTACTCATGGTTAGTAGTCTCAGTCTACACAACTATATACATTTCTACATGACTATGTACATGGCTAATAGGACGTCATGTAGCACACTTATCTATTCGAGGTTAGTAGTCTCAGTCTATACAACTATATACATTTCTACATGACTATGTACATGGCTAATAGGATGTCAAGCAGTACACTTACCTACTCGTGGTTAGTAGTCTCAGTCTACACAACTATATACATTTCTACATGACTATGTACATCACTAATAGGATGTCAAACAGCACACTTATCTACTCGTGGTTAGTAGTCTCAGTCTACACAACTATATACATTTCTACATGACTATGTACATTGCTAATAGGACGTCATGCAGCACATTCATCTACTCGTGGTTAGTAGTCTCAGTCTACACAACTATATACATTTCTACATGACTATGTACATGGCTAATAGGATGTCAAGCAGCACACTTATCTACTCGTGGTTAGTAGTCTCATTCTACACAACTATATACATTTCTACATGAGTATGTACATGGCTAATAGGATGTCAAGCAGCACACTTATCTACTCGTGGTTAGTAGTCTCATTCTATACAACTATATACATTTCTACATGACTATTGTACATGGCTAATAGGATGTCAAGCAGCACACTTATCTACTCGTGGTTAGTAGTCTCATTCTATACAACTATATACATTTCTACATGACTATGTACATGGCTAATAGGATGTCAAGCAGCACACTTATCTATTCTAGGTTAGTAGTCTCAGTCTATACAACTATATACATTTCTACATGACTATGTACATGGCTAATAGGATGTCAAGCAGTACACTTATCTACTCATGGTTAGTAGTCTCAGGCCACACAACTATATACATTTCTACATGACTATGTACATGGCTAATAGGATGTCAAGCAGCACACTTATCTACTCGTGGTTAGTAGTCTCAGGCCACACAACTATATACATTTCTACATGACTATGTACATGGCTAATAAGATGTCAAACAGCACACTTATCTACTCGTGGATAGTAGTCTCAGTCTACACAACTATATACATTTCTACATGACTATGTACATGGCTAATAGGATGTCAAGCAGCACACTTATCTACTTGTGGTTAGTAGTCTCAGTCTACACAACTATATACATTTCTAAATGACTATGTACATGGCTAATAGGATGTCAAGCAGCACACTTATCTACATTAAAACACATAAAGCCTAGCAACCTCATAAGAATAAAAAGAACCAAACTCCCTAACAACCCGGTATCAAACAACTTATTAATGATAATCTTCTTCTTGGTGAATGCACAATCCATAACAAAAAAATTCCCAATTATTACAGATCTACTCTATGAAACAAAACCAAACTTTATTGCAATCACCGAATCCTGGTTAAAACAGGCAGACATAGTCCTAAAGAATCAAATAGCACACAAGAACTATGACGTCTTTTCTATCCCCAGATTAAACAAAAGAGGGGGGGGGGGGGATTAATGCTAATAATTGAAAAAAAATTTAAATGTAAATTAATGCCCACAACACCACCAAGAAACCATGAAATTGCCCTCTTTGAAACGATAGATGTTCAAATCTGCCTAATATACTGCCCTCCGAGCTTACTAGACTTAAATATCTCCCCATTAATTGAGTTCTTAACAACACATTTAAATAATGAAAAACCCACCATCATTCTAGGTGACTTCAACCTTCACATAGACACAAAACCTCTATCAAACACATGCCAAACACTTTTGGATATTATGATAGCACTAGGATTCACTCTAATTACCGATAAACCAACACACAGAGCAGGACACTCTCTTGATCTTTCATTCATCAACCAAAGCCACTTAGAACACATTAAAACCGATTACACACCCATCCCATGGTCAGATCACTTCCTCATACAATCTTCGATTAAATACATTGAACCCCAAAAACAAGGAAAGAAAAAAGAATCCATTAAGTTTAAATATCGCCCACCGTATGATTCAGAAACCCTAAAAGACAAGTTAGAAGGAAAACTGACTAAATTAGACTACACAAACTGCAGCTCCGCAACCACAGCATGGATGCAAACAACCAGAGAGCTAGCTGATGAGATAAACCCAATCAAATATATTAATAGTAAGGATACCAAACAAACAAACCCATGGTATAATGAAAAGATAAGGGAAATCAAGAGACAGCTAAGAAAAAAAGAAAAAGAGTGGAGAAATAATAAAACCAATGAAAACCTAACAAAATATAGAAAACACCTAGCCTACTATAAACGAATTATTCTAGATACAAAAAAGCAGTTCTATAGCTCTAAGATAGAAAAATATGGAAACAACCCAAGAACATTATTTACCATAGTAAGCAATCTCACTAATGACAAATCAGAATCTCCACAAACCCTTCCAGAAAAAAGATGCAATGATATTGCAACTTTTTTTAATGACAAAATTAAGAACCTTAAAATGAAAATCCCGAATACAATGAAACAAGAAATTAAAATGAATAAAAGAGAGATTAAACAGTGGTCAACATTTAGGGGCGGATTTTCAGAGCCCTGCTCGCGTAAATCCGCCCAAAACTGGGCGGATTTACGCGAGCAGGGCCCTGCGCGCCGGTAAGCCTATTTTACATAGGCCTACCGGCGCGCGCAGAGCCCCGGGACTCGCGTAAGTCCCGGGGTTTTCGGAGGGGGCGTGTCGGGGGGCGTATCAGGGGCAGGCCCGAACCGCGCGGCGTTTTCGGGGCGTGTCGGGAGCGTTCCGGGGGCGGGCCCGGGGGCGTGGCTGCGCCCTCCGGACCCGCCCCCAGGTCGCGTCCCGGCGCGCAGGAGGCCCGCTGACGCGCGGGGATTTACGCCTCCCTCTGGGAGGCGTAAATCCCCCGACAAAGGTAAGGGGGGGGGTTTAGACAGGGCCGGGCGGGTGGGTTAGGTAGGGGAAGGGAGGGGAAGGTGAGGGGAGGGCAAAGGAAAGTTCCCTCCGAGGCCACTCCGATTTCGGAGCGGCCTCGGAGGGAATGGGGGTAGGCTGCGCGGCTCGGCGTGCGCCGGCTATACAAAATCCATAGCCTTGCGCGCGCCGATCCAGGATTTTAGTGGATACGCGCGGCTCCGCGCGTATCTACTAAAATCCAGCGTACTTTTGTTTGCGCCTGGAGCGCAAACAAAAGTAGGCTATTCGCGCTCCTTTTAAAATCCGCCCCTTAATGAGGTGTCCGAGTTTGAAATCGAAACTATGCTAAAAAAAACTAAATCCCGCCCCACATGCACTGGACACAATACCCACCACAGACATAAAAAAAATAGCCAACACTGTATCCCCGACACTGACAAAAATCGTTAACCTATCCTTAGAGGAAGGGTCCATGCCAGACGCACTAAAAGGAGCAATCGTAAAACCAATATTAAAGAAGAAAAACAGCGACCCACTTAACCTAAGCAACTACAGACCAGTATCAAACCTACCCCTAATTGCAAAATTAATAGAAAAAACTATACAAAAGCAACTAACAGAACACCTGGATAACAATAACATCCTGTATCCCTCACAACATGGTTTTCGAAAACACCATAGCACAGAAACACTCCTGCTTGCGCTAACAGATAACATCATGAGGGGTTTCGATAACGGTAAACACTATATTCTAGTGATGCTAGACCTCTCAGCAGCCTTTGATACTGTGAATCATAACATACTGTTAAATAGGCTAGAAGAAATAGGATTAGGCAACAAAACAATCAGCTGGTTTAGATCATATCTAAGTAACAGATATTTTCAAGTTCAAATCAAAGATTCTATGTCAGAAAAAATAGACCTTCAAACAGGAGTACCACAGGGATCTGCCCTGTCTGCTACACTTTTCAACATATACCTGCTACCTTTATGCCACCTGTTAGCTGGCCTGGGAATCACTCACTATATATACGCGGATGACATTCAATTAATATTACCCATTGATGATACAATTGAGAAAACATTAAACATAGCGAACATGTATCTTGACATTATCAAACAGCTATTAAACCAAATGGAGCTTGTAATTAATATAGAGAAGACCGAATTCCTTCACTTAGAAAGGAAAAAAAATATGGAGATCTCACACAACCCAATCACACTCAATAACAACAAACAAATAATACTAGCAGACAAAGTACGGAATCTAGGAGTTATAATCGACACAGAACTAAGCTTAAAACAACATATATCCATAAAAGTAAAGGAAGGATACGCCAAACTCATGATCCTCAGAAAACTCAAACCACTTCTAACAACCACTAACTTTCGATCAGTACTACAAGCACTAATATTTACAAGCACTGATTAATGCAATACCCTTCTACTAGGCTTACCATACACCTCCATAAGACCACTACAAATCTTGCAAAACACAGCTGCAAGAGTATTAACTGAAAAAAGGAAAAGTGATCACATCACTGAAACACTGGCCAAGCTACACTGGCTTCCCATTGAACAAAGAATACAGTACAAAACACTTTGCACCAGACACAAATTAAAACACAACGAAAACGCAGACTGGCTTAACACTGCCCTTCACGTACACATCCCCAATAGAAACCTAAGATCAGCCAACAAAGCACTCCTAACTATTCCTTCAGTCAAAACAGCAAGACTGACCCAGGTAAGAGAGAGCATTATCCTTATCAGGACCCATACTATGGAACTCCATGCCCGTTGAGTTAAGATTACAAAGAGAAAACAAAACATTTAGAAAAAATCTAAAAACCTGGCTCTTCAAACAAGCTTTTCAAAAAGAGGAGAGAGAATAGTAAGCGCAAGGTACAATCAAAGAGCACCCGCACACACAACAGTAATCACTAAGTGTGCAGTTTTAAGTGAACCCTGCAGTAAAGGATGAAGTTACAATTATAGAATATAATATAATTATACTCAATTACTCAATAATAATATAATTATACTCAAACTGCTATAGAAATTGACCTGGACATGTTTTACACTATTCTAATAATTAATCTTGTTTAAAAACTGTTACCGAACCTTATGGCACCTATGTAAAATGAAAGATTATAATAGCATTACTTTTATGTGCCTTTATGTAAACCGTTGTGACGGTACTCACCTTAACGACGGTATAGAAAAGACTTAAATAAATAAATATAAATAAATGTCAAGCAGCACACTTATCTACTTGTGGTTAGTAGTCTCAGTCTACACAACTATATATGTTTCTACATGACTATGTACATGGCTAATAGGATGTCAAGCAGCACACTTATCTACTCATGGTTAGTAGTCTCAGGCCACACAGCTATATACATTTCTACATGACTATGTACATGGCTAATAGGATGTCAAGTAGCACACTTATCTACTCGTGGTTAGTAGTCTCAGTCTATACAACTATATACATTTCTACATGACCATGTACATGGCTAATAGGATGTCAAGCAGCACACTTATCTACTCATGGTTAGTAGTCTCAGACCACACAGCTGTATACATTTCTACATGACTATGTACATGGCTAATAGGATGTCAAGCAGCACACTTATCTACTCGTGGTTAGTAGTCTCAGTCTATACAACTAAATACATTTCTACATGACTATGTACATGGCTAATAGGATGTTAAGCAGCACACTTATCTACTCATGGTTAGTAGTCTCAGGCCACACAGCTATATACATTTCTACATGACTATGTACATGGCTAATAGGATGTCAAGCAGCACACTTATCTACTCGTGGTTAGTAGTCTCAGGCCATACAGCTATATACATTTCCACATGACTATGTACATGGCTAATAGGATGTCAAGCAGCACACTTATCTACTCGTGGTTAGTAGTCTCAGTCTATACAACTAAATACATTTCTACATGACTATGTACATGGCTAATAGGATGTCAAGCAGCACACTTATCTACTCGTGGTTAGTAGTCTCAGTCTATACAACTAAATACATTTCTACATGACTATGTACATGGCTAATAGGATGTCAAGCAGCACACTTATCTGCTCGTGGTTAGGAGTCTCAGGCCACACAGCTATATACATTTCTACAAGGTAGCAAGAAGATTTAATATTTGGCAGTTTGGGGTTGTTGGCCCCCATGGTATAACACCCTATGGAATAGAAGGAACCTCTTGCGTTTCCACTTTCTCAAGCATTATTATTTCCCCAAGTCTCACCAAAGTGATCTGATGCAACTGGGCTGATGGGCAGTGTTGGCCTGTGGGGTCTGTTGTATCTAAACTGCTAATAACACAGAAAAATTGCATCTAATTGCACATTGCACACAAAACATTTTTTTTTTATTTTAAGGAGGAAAAAGACTTCAGATGCCAAATGCAAGTGAAACCTGACTGATTTGGTAAAGGGCAAAATCATGAGTCTGAAATCCTCCTCTTTTTTGTGGTGCTGTGCCTATCCTACTTGTTTAGAAAACAGATCTTCTTTTATTATCAAAGCAATATATATTTTTACATTTTTAAATACTTTTCAATAACATAAAAAGCAAATCTGGAAGCAATGTAGTTCAATTTTTCAAAAGGAGTCTTCAACTCAACTGTACAATACCAAAAACAAGGTTACTTGGCTTATTCTTTTATGTATTTATTTGTTTATTTATTTATTTAAGTTTTTTTATATACCGGCATTCATAACAACAGTCACATCATGCTGGTTCACAGTAAAACAGGGATGCATAATAAACTTCAAACTGGAACTATGGTGCGGAAAAAAGCAGTTACATATAACAAGGGTGGATTGAACTGGGCGAGGAGAGAAAAGAAAGGATAGGTTAACATTGGCTAACGATTATTCTTGGTTGAAACAGCTCCAATTGTGGAAAAAATTGTTTTAAGGACTATTCCGCTCTCACACAATCAAAAAGAAATTCTCCAACCGGCCAGTGTTTCGCTATTAGCGGCTGCTTCAGGCAGTATAATTTGTTTTTCCACAGCTTCCACACATTTCCTAAAATGAAATAACATTCAGTCGTGTAAAAATGTAGGCTAAACGGTAATCAAATTCTTTTAAACTCACCGCAGTTGCAATGCTTGAGCTTTTAATGAAATCAAACTCATCCATGGCAAATGCCTACTAGCTTAATAAAACAAAAAATGGCCAGCAGTTGCATTTAAATGGAGCAGAGCCAATCACAGTCACTTCTTCTCATCCATATACAATTGGTCAGCCTCTCTATCTATCAATTCAGCAACCAATGAAATCGTTTAGTATCTCTGTTATATACCCAAAGTCTCTCCATTAGTTCTTCATCACGTCACTCAAAAATTTAGCCAGTCAAAAAATGCATTTTGAATCCTTTTATTGTAATTATATGACTTGACCCTTTTCAATATTAGCATTAAGACCCAGTGGTTCTACGCTGGCAAGCTCAAAAATCCAACGTTGCTCCTGTTGAATAAGACGTTTATTTCTATCTCCCCCATGTAGATGACTCTCAATCATTTCAATCACAAAAAATGTTAATTCGTCAAATGTGTGACTCAAATTGACACAATGAGTTACCATCGGTGCCTCCATTCTCTTCTTCCTGAGGCAACATCGATGTTCAGAAATTCTCGTTCTCAAACTTCTAGTGGTCTTCCCCACAAAGGAAGAAGCACAAGTAGTGAACTGTTTAAGCACATAATTTTTATTGGTTGTGGGATGTAGAAAGTGTGAAATTTTCATAGTTACAGAGCAAGCTTTGATAGTGGTCACATTTCTGATGTCCTTTTAAACCAACACTTCTCTTTTTAACTAATGGCCAATGAAATGCTGGACAAATCAGTTCTTTCAAATTCTTGCTTCTAGCATAGGCAAACTGAATTTCTTTATCCTCAAATTGCTTATGCAAACCAAGAATATCCAAATGTTTTCAGAAAACTTTTCAGACCACATTTGCCTCTGACAGTGCCATCCTTCACAGGTAACACTATGGGTCAAAGCCTTGAAGAATTATGGCAAAGAACTTGTCAGCTCCTTATCTTGGCTGCAGAGAAGTAAAAAAAACAGGCAAATAGAAGACGCCATCCAGCACCTCAGTTCAACCCTGGTGTCATGGATAATCTTCACTTGAAGATACCATCAATGAAGTTTCACCATGTTATATTGGGCTGTTTCCTGCTATTCGCCAACTGAAACCAGTCTGTTGCCAACTTAAACTATCTTCCATGCTCAAAGTCCAAACACATTCCATGTATCATTGCTCAAGCCTTTAATCCTGTCTTGGCCATCATATCCATCCCCAAGCCTACCAGTGTGGCCTCTGAAGAGGACTCTGAGTATGAGGTACAGAACATCCTGAACTTGAAAATCATCAGAGGCAAGTTATTTTACCTCATATCTTTGAAGGAATTTGGTCCTGAAGGAAACGCATGGGAACCAGCCAAGAATGTCCATACTCCTCAGTTAACATGGAGGTTCCACAGTCTCTTTCCCCATAAGTCCAAGCCAAAGGCCTTGGGGAGGCTGCTTAGAAGGGGGATACTATAACATTGGGCCAACTGCGGACGTCATGCCGTGGCTGGACTGCATGCACCCCAACAGGCTGCCAAAAGAACGCCACCAACACTGCACTACTGTCCCTGCCCTCCCTAGTGCCTTAAAGGCCACATGGTAGGAAAGTCAGTGCGGCACTTCCTGATGACATCACAGGCACCAGGCATCTAAGCACTGGCTCAGCACCCACCCAGCATCTTAATATTTATTTATTTATTTATTTATTTATTTATTTAGCATTTTTATATACCGACGTTCTCGATACAAATATCAAATCAGGTCGGTTTACATAAAACAAAACAATCGCGGTGAGGCGTTACAATAAACGGAGTTTCAGAACATGAGAATAAATATTAAATAAACAACAGTGACTCATCAAATGACGAGAATCTATATAGTAAATAACATGTAATAAAATAGATAATGGTGTAAATAACTAACTTGAAATAAAATAAATAATAAATAGAATAGTATAAAATATATATGTAAAGACAACAGTAACTCGTTATGATACGTGAAACATGTAGAGAATAACTAAGAATAAATGATGTGTTAATTTGGGATATACAGGTATCAGGGACCAATGTTTATGTGCCTGGTTATGAGTAATGCATAGGCTAAAGAATTAATGCATCCACAAGTGGAACAATCAAACAGGTGGGCTGTCAAATAACATGGATTCATGTGGAGATAACTAAAAATAAATGATGAGCTGAACAGTGGAGATAACTAAAAAAACAGTGGAGATAACTAAAAATAAATGATGAGCTGAACAGTGACCAATGTTTATGAGTTTAGATATCAGTAATGCATGAACTAAAGAATTAGTGCATCCATGCGGGAGGCTTTCCCTACAGGTGTGTTGTAAGTGGGTTGTCCAGATGAGGTGGCTTTCACTACAAGTGTCATGCCGTGCAGTGTGTGTTCATCCAGCCTGCCCTGCCTTCTCCATCCTGCCTCACCTAGTCCCAGTCTGCTTTTGCCTTGTCTTGTCCCAGTTCCCTCCTGCTCTTCTTTGGACTGACCTTTGCCTGGACTTTGACACTGCCTGATCTCCACCTGCCTGAAACCATGCCTGGACCTTGGTCTATCCACTCTCTAGGACTCTCACCTAAGTCCTGCTGTCCCCTGAATGCATGGGCTCAACCTAAGGGGAACAGGACTGGTATAAGTGAAGCTTGTCCTTGTCCCTATCCAAACAGATTCGCCAACTGTTGGCAAGGGCCTAGAAGGTTTGCCTGTGAGGTTCCATCAATCACGCCACAGCCAGAAGGGCTCAAATATGACACTCGCTACATCCCCTTAGCTTGCTCTGCTCCATTTCCTATTAACCTGTTCTTCCCTGTTCCCATCCCAGTTCCTCTTCCCATCCTTCCACATAAGAACATAAGAACTTGCCATGCTGGGTCAGACCAAGGGTCCATCAAGCCCAGCATCCTGTTTCCAACAGAGGCCAATCCAGGCCATAAGAACCTGGCAATTACCCAAACACTAAGAAGATCCCATGCTACTGGTGCAATTAATAGCAGTGGCTATTCCCTAAGTAAAATTGATTAATAGCCATTAATGGACTTCTCCTCCAAGAACTTATCCAATCCTTTTTTAAACCCAGCTACACTAACTGCACTAACCAGCAGGTTTCTCCTCATCCCTCTTTATCCATGTGCCCTCCTCTGCAGGCTTGCTTCACTCATCTCTTCACTGATTCCCTGTTAGTCTTCCCTTCATTGGCAGGATCAGCTCATCTTTCAATTTGCGATTCACCCTCCTCCACAGGCTTAGATCCACACCCTGAGCCCAGTCACTTCTTTTCCTGGAGCGTCCCCTAGCACTCACAGGATCCAGATCAGGGCCCAGTCCCATTTCTGCTGAGTCCACATAAAACTCCCCAATGCCTGCAGGTCCTGAGCCCTAGCAGATGGCAGTCAATATCTTCCCTGCATGTGGTGCTTTCTGTCCTTAATTTGGAAACCCCAGAGATAACTGCTCTCTTATGGGATATAACCAAGGAACGTTTCATTTATTTTTGTGAACAAGAGGAACAATGTTAACCTCAATTACCCCTCAGTTCAAGTCCTGACTGCAGCCTCTCTCTATACTGGCGCTGTCAACTTTTTAGACAGAGAGTTTGAGCCTCTGATATCAAATGTCACCATGTATAAATAGGGGAACCCAAAGTTTTAAAAAATATATATAAATGAATTATTACCTGTTCTTGGGTGCCCTGGAAGATGCTTATCTTGTGCTCTTGGGGGGGTCCTATGGGGCCACAGCTTTGTGGAACACCTGGCAAGGTGAAGGGCCCAGCTAAGGCCTTCCATGGCTGAGAGAGGGCTTGCCAGGCGGAGATGTTGTGGGGCCTGAGGGCAGGAAGAGGGACCTACAATCATGGGGTCCCATGGCTGGAATCAGTGTGGGGCTGGGCCAGTACTGGCAGGGCTGCTGGATGTGAGGTAGGTCTGAGTCCACGTAGCTCAGGCCTGAGGGTAAGGGGTGAGGGCGGCATTTTGCTGCTGCTGGTGGCCATGGAAGACGGGTGGGAGATCTCTCATGGTGCTGAGAAGAGAGAGCCTGGCGTGGGGCCTGAGGGCAGAGGCAGGGTTGTGCTGCTCACAGTGTGAGGAGGGCTGTGCTTGAAAGCTGCAGGAGTGGTGCTGAGCTCCCTGTAGCACTGAGGAAATCCCCAGAGGGAGGGACCAGAGGGAGCAGTGAAGCTTGGGCCACTGCTGCCGATCCAGCTGCAGAGGTGAGAGTGGAAGCTGTGTGCTGCCATGGGAAAGGAAGAAATGGTACTCTGAAATACTGGGGGTCCAGGGAAACTCCCTGCCATGATGTGGAGGGAGGGCGGCAATCGTTGTGATGTCAGTGATGACATCACTGGAAATCATGACCTCAATCTGAAAAATTTTAAATAATATTCCAAATTATTAAATTAAGTGAAATGAAATAAAAATACAGAATGCTATTGTGCAGTGCCCAGAGAAACAGAGGCTGCCTCTGCCAGCGACAAAAAGTTAATTTTAAAAATTAAAATAACCCCATTTGAGCCATCATATTTTTGGGACCAAAAGGACATTAAAATTCACAAAATAAATTAAATGTAGCATGTGGGCGCAGGGAAGGAGCTGGGAACCTTTATTCCATTTATGTTAGCTGTAAATGTTGCAGAATTTTAAATTGGGGCATCAGTGCTAGTGCATAGTTTTATCTCTTAAATGGGTGCTTAGGACAGTGTTGGACATCACTGAGTATATTTTTGAGATCTGGGAAACATGTTTTGAGTGTTTTTGAAAGCTAAAATTTGAGTTTATTGTGAATTTAACTTTATTCCATTGATTTTTCTGCAATCCAGTCTGGGGGTTTTACCATAAACTGTTAGAAACAAGGTCCGTCAGCCCAGCACACATGGAAAACCTGCAATATTCTAAAACCATTTTTATGGAAACGCAGGGGATCCAGAGTAAACAGCTTGTGACAGGGACTGCGTAACAAAGCAAAAAAACAGATACAGCACAATTTTCTTTAGTCTAGCAAAAGTATGTTAGGAAATCTTCTAAGTCTTTCAAAACCTTTCCAACACCAGAGTACAGGTAGGACTTGGATTAGTTAGGGTTTATTTAATACAAATGACGCCTGGATACTATAATTACCAGCTCTGATAGATAGTTTCTTGAGTAGATGTTGAGTGTGAAGAGGAATGAATAATATTTGAGTCAATGGCTTGTTTATTAAGATCCTGAAGTCTTTTATTAGAGAAGCATCAACAGTGAGCTTTTCTTTTTTAAAGAAACAACAAAATCATCACTACAAACGCTCTCTCAGAACAGAGGGTGAATGAGTTATTTATTTATTTATTTATTTATTTAGAATTTTTCTATACCGACATTCTTGAACAAAGATATCAAATCATATCGGTTTACAATTGAACATAACTGTCGCGGCTATGGCGTTACATCGAACATAGAACATTGAGCAATAAACATAGGACAGGTCAACAGTTCAACAATAATATATAGTGAAATGCTTCATCATAGAGTAACATAATATATATAAATAGGGGAACAACAACTGGGGCGACTGTATGCGTAATATCAAAATACGTTTAGTGAAGTGTCATTATGTAGCTGCATAGTGGATAAGGCGTGGTGGTAGCATAGGGCATAAGGTAGCAATGAGAGTATGACTGAGTGGTGGAGGGAAGGAGGAGTATGTAGGCAGGAAGGGAGTGAGGCATTGAAACAAGATTGATGGGATATAATATGGGAGTAATGGGTGATCAGGGTGGCTGTGATTTCACACAACACAGACTACTGATTCCCTTTCACTATAGCCTAGGGTGTATCAATTATTCTTTCATTTCTCACTAGCTAGAAAACAAAGTTCAACAAGCCGTCAAGTCAACACTGAGGGTATATATTTGCCTCCATGGAAAAGTAAGGTGTCAGGTATTCAGTTTCTCTTTTTGAGTCATTAAAGTTAAGTAGTAGGAGGAAGACAGACCCTTGTAGTAAGAGCGCCAGCCAGTGAACACCAGTGGTGAATCCCAGCAACACTTGCTAGCCTTGGCAACCAGTTCAGCTAAGGATGTGCACACATCAACACTTTAAACTACAGGCCTTATAGAAGAGAGACAATAAAACAATCACCTTTAAGAACATAAGAACATAAAAAGTTGCTCCATCAAGCCCAGCATCCTGTATCCAACAGAGGCCAAACCAGGACACAAGAACCTGGCAATTACCCAAACACTAAGAAGAACCCATGCTACTGATGCAATTAATAGCGGTGGCTATTCCCTAAATCAGCTTGATTAATAGCAGTTAATGGACTTCTTCTCCAAGAACCTATCCAAACCTTTTTTAAACCCATGGAAGGGAGTGTCTGTGCAAGGGAGATGGGAGAGAGTTACTGTATAAAGGATACATGGAAGGGAGTGTGTGTAAGAGAGATGGAAGAGAGTTACTGTATAAAAGATACAAGGAAGGGATTGGCAGTGTAAGAGAGAGGAGAGAGTTACTGTATAAAAGATACAAGGAAGGGATTGGCAGTGTAAGAGAGAGGAGAGAGTTACTGTATAAAGGATACATGGAAGGGAATGGCAGTGTAAGAGAGAGGAGAGAGTTACTGTATAAAGGATACAAGGAAGGGATTGGCAGTGTAAGAGAGAGGAGAGAGAGTACTGTATAAAGGATACATGGAAGGGAGTGTCTGTGTAAGAGAGAGGAGAGAGTTACTGTATAAAGGATACAAGGAAGGGATTGGCAGTGTAAGAGAGAGGAGAGAGTTACTGTATAAAGATACAAGGAAGGGATTGGCAGTGTAAGAGAGAGGAGAGAGTTACTGTATAAAGGATACATGGAAGGGAATGGCAGTGTAAGAGAGAGGAGAGAGTTACTGTATAAAGGATACAAGGAAGGGATTGGCAGTGTAAGAGAGAGGAGAGAGTTACTGTATAAAAGATACAAGGAAGGGATTGGCAGTGTAAGAGAGAGGAGAGAGTTACTGTATAAAAGATACAAGGAAGGGATTGGCAGTGTAAGAGAGAGGAGAGAGAGTACTGTATAAAGGATACATGGAAGGGAGTGTCTGTGTAAGAGAGAGGAGAGAGTTACTGTATAAAGGATACAAGGAAGGGATTGGCAGTGTAAGAGAGAGGAGAGAGTTACTGTATAAAGGATACAAGGAAGGGATTGGCAGTGTAAGAGAGAGGAGAGAGTTACTGTATAAAGGATACATGGAAGGGAATGGCAGTGTAAGAGAGAGGAGAGAGTTACTGTATAAAGGATACATGGAAGGGAATGGCAGTGCAAGGGAGATGGGAGAGAGTTACTGTATAAAGGATACAAGGAAGGGATTGGCAGTGTAAGAGAGAGGAGAGAGTTACTGTATAAAGGATACATGGAAGGGATTGGCAGTGTAAGAGAGAGGAGAGAGTTACTGTATAAAGGATACATGGAAGGGAATGGCAGTGTAAGAGAGAGGAGAGAGTTACTGTATAAAGGATACATGGAAGGGAGTATCTGTGTAAGAGAGAGGAGAGAGTTACTGTATAAAGGATACATGGAAGGGAATGGCAGTGTAAGAGAGAGGAGAGAGTTACTGTATAAAGGATACATGGAAGGGAGTATCTGTGTAAGAGAGAGGAGAGAGTTACTGTATAAAAGATACAAGGAAGGGATTGGCAGTGTAAGAGAGAGGAGAGAGTTACTGTATAAAGGATACATGGAAGGGAATGGCAGTGTAAGAGAGAGGAGAGAGTTACTGTATAAAGGATACATGGAAGGGAATGGCAGTGCAAGGGAGATGGGAGAGAGTTACTGTATAAAGGATACATGGAAGGGAGTGTCTGTGTAAGAGAGATGGAAGAGAGTTACTGTATAAAGGATACATGGAAGGGAGTGTCTGTGCAAGGGAGATGGGAGAGAGTTACTGTATAAAGGATACATGGAAGGGAGTATCTGTGTAAGAGAGATGGAAGAGAGTTACTGTATAAAGGATACATGGAAGGGAGTGTCTGTGCAAGGGAGATGGGAGAGAGTTACTGTATAAAGGATACATGGAAGGGAGTATCTGTGTAAGAGAGATGGAAGTGAGTTACTGTATAAAAGATACATGGAAGGGAATGGCAGTGTAGGAGAGTCAGGAAACAGTCACTGTATGTGGGAAACAGAGTAGTGAATTATTGTTTGAAACGGTGAATGGGAGAGTGGCTGCCTATGAGTGACTGTGTACGAGAGTTGGGGAGCAAGTGACAAAGTAAAGCAGACGAGTGAGTTACTGTGGAAGAGAGATGGAGGGAAATGACTCTGCAAGGAGGAGAGGGAATGAGTGTGTAAGGGAGATGGGAGAGTGAGTGAATGAAAGAGGTTAAGAGCAGAGATGAGACAGGCCTTAGCTGTGACTTCCCAGCTGCTCTGCACTTGGGCACTGGTGAAGGAATAGCTGCTCTTCCCTCCATGGGGACCCTCCAGTATGTCACTTATTTCATTACACAGCAAAGGATCTGCAATTAGTCCTTCCTCAATTCTCCCTGCTAATGACTATATAAGGACTATATAAGGAATGCCTTGGGGTATGTGAAGGGCAGCGCCAGAAGAGAAGTGCTCTGGATTGGCCTTTCCAAAAGTTTGCAAACTTACATCAACAAATTCCAGATTGAAGGGAGGTCTGGAGCCGGCCCTTATCACAGTTTATAAAGTGGAGCAGTCAGTGGCACTTGAGGGGTTCCACGTTTCATCTTTCATCACTGGGCAAAATCTAGTGAGCAGCTTCAGCAGGGTAAGTGCTTTACAACAAGGGTTTCTTAAAATGCTGAAAAACTGAAAAGAGCCATTAAGAGTAGAGATTATTGCAGTATGTCCTACGATTGATTAAATTGGTGTGACTCCTGAGACGTCTCAATGCACCTGGGTGATACACAGGCAAGATAGGGCAGTTTCTGAAATCCAAGACCCAAATTAGGGACATGCAGGCTTCCAACAAAAAACATGAACTCTGCTAATGAGGGAGACTCTTCCACAGAGTGGGATCAGAGATGGAAAGAGTGAGTGAGACTCTCTTACAGTGAGAGATCAGAGATAGAAGTAAGTGAGACTCATTCACATTGTGGAGTCAGAGATGGGAGGAGTGAGTGAGACTCCCTCACAGTGTGAGGTCAAAGATAAAAATGAGTGAGACTTCCTCACAGTGTAAGGTGAAAGATAGAAGTGAGTGAGTCTCCCTCACAGTGTGGGGTCAGAGATGGGAAGAGTGAGTGAGACTCCCTCACCGTGTGAGGATAAAGATGAACGTGAGTAGGACTCCTTCACAGTGTGAGGTCAGAGATGGAAGGAGTGAGTGAGACTCCCTCACAGTGTGAAGTGAAAGATAGAAGTGAGTGAGTCTACCTCACAGTGTGGGGTCAGAGATGGGAAGAGTGAGTGAGACTCCCTCACCATGTGAGGATAAAGATGGAAGTGAGTAGGACTCCTTCACAGTGTGAGGTCAGAGATGGAAGGAGTGAGTGAGACTCCCTTACAGTGTAGGGGTCAGAGATGGGAACATAAGACCATGCCATACTGGGTCAGACCAAGGGTCCATCAAGCCCAGCATCCTGTTTCCAACAGAGGCCAATCCAAGTCACAAGTACTTGGCAAGTACCCAAAAACTAAGTCTATTTCATGCTACTGTTGCTAGTAATAGCAGTGACTATTTTCTAAGTCAACTTAATTAATAGCAGGTAATGGACTTCTCCTCCATGAACTTATCCAATCCTTTTTTAAACCCAGCTACACTAACTGCACTAACCACATCCTCTGGCAACATATTCCAGAGTTTAATTGTGCGTTGAGTAAAAAAGAATTTTCTCCGATTAGTCTTAAATGTGCTACTTACTAACTTCATGGAGTGCCCCCTAGTCCTTCTATTATCTGAAAGAGTAAATAACCAATTCACATTTACCCATTCTAGACCTCTCATGATTTTAAACACCTCTATCATATCCCCCCTCAGCCGTCTCTTCTCCAAGCTGAACAGCCCTAACCTCTTTAGTCTTTCCTCATAGGGGAGCTGTTCCATCCCCTTTATCATTTTGGTTGCCCTTCTCTGTACCTTCGCAACTATATCTTTTTTGAGATGTGGCGACCAGAATTGTACACAGTATTCAACGTGTGGTCTCACCATGGAGTGGTACAGAAGCATTATGACATTTTCTGTTTTATTAACCATTCCCTTCCTAATAATTCCTAATATTCTGTTTGCTTTTTTGACTGCTGCAGCACACTGAGCTGACGATTTCAAAGTATTATCCAGTATGACGCCTAGATCTCTTTCTTGGGTGGTAGCACCTAATATGGAACCTAACATCGTGTAACTACAGCAAGGGTTATTTTTCCCTATATGCATCACCTTGCACTTATCCACATTAAATTTCATCTGCCATTTGGATGCCCAATCTTCCAGTCTTGCAAAGTCTTCCTGTAATGTATCACAATCCGCTTGTGATTTAACTACTTTGAATAATTTTGTATCATCTTCAAATTTGATAACCTCACTCGTCGTATTCTTTTCCAGATCATTTATAAATATATTGAAAACACCGGTCCAAGTACAGATCCCTGAGGCACTCCACTGTTTACCCTTTTCCACTGAGAAAATTGCCCATTTAATCCTACTCTCTGTTTCCTGTCTTTTAACCAGTTTGTAATTCACGAAAGGACATCGCCTCCTATCCCAAGACTTTTCAGTTTTCTTAGAAGCCTCTCATGAGGAACTTTGTCAAACACCTTCTGAAAATCCAAATACACCATATCTACCGGTTCACCTTTATCCACATGTTTATTAACTCCTTCAAAAAAGTAAAGCAGACTTGTGAGGCAAGACTTCCCTTGGGTAAAGCCATGCTAACTTTGTTCCATTAAACCATGTCTTTCTATATGTTCTGTGATTTTGATCTTGAGAATAGTTTCCACTATTTTTCCCGGCACTGAAGTCAGGCTCACTGGTCTATAGTTTCCCGGATCGCCCCGGGAGCCCTTTTTAAATATTGGGGTTACATTAGCTATCCTCCAGTCTTCAGGTACAATGGATTATTTTAATGATAGGTTACAAATTTTTACTACCGTAATAGGTCTGAAATTTCATTTCATGGAGAAGAACATAAGATATTGGCATACTAGGTCAGACCAGGGAAACATGTTTTGAGTGTTTTTGAAAGCTAAAATTTGAGTTTATTGTGAATTTAACTTTATTCCATTGATTTTTCTGCAATCCAGTCTGGGGTTTTTACCATAAACTGTTAGAAACAAGGTCCGTCAGCCCAGCACACATGGAAAACCTGTAATATTCTAAAGCCATTTTTATGGAAACGCAGGGGATCTAGAGTAAACAGCTTGTGACAGGGACTGCGTAACAAAGCAAAAAAACAGATACAGCACAATTTTCTTTAGTCTAGCAAAAGTATGTTAGGAAATCTTCTAAGTCTTTCAAAACCTTTCCAACACCAGAGTACAGGTAGGACTTGGATTAGTTAGGGTTTATTTAATACAAATGACGCCTGGATACTATAATTACCAGCTCTGATAGATAGTTTCTTGAGTAGATGCTGAGTGTGAAGAGGAATGAATAATATTTGAGTCTATGGCTTGTTTAATAAGATCCTGAAGTCTTTTATTAGAGAAGCATCAACAGTGAGCTTTTCTTTTTTAAAGAAACAACAAAATCATCACTACAAACGCTCTCTCAGAACAGAGGGTGAATGAGTTACAGAGTGGCTGTGATTTCACACAACACAGACTACTGATTCCCTTTCACTATAGCCTAGGGTGTATCAATTATTCTTTCATTTCTCACTAGCTAGAAAACAAAGTTCAACAAGCCGTCAAGTCAACACTGAGGGTATATATTTGCCTCCATGGAAAAGTAAGGTGTCAGGTATTCAGTTTCTCTTTTTGAGTCATTAAAGTTAAGTAGTAGGAGGAAGACAGACCCTTGTAGTAAGAGCGCCAGCCAGTGAACACCAGCGGTGAATCCCAGCAACACTTGCTAGCCTTGGCAACCAGTTCAGCTAAGGATGTGCACACATCAACACTTTAAACTACAGGCCTTATAGAAGAGAGACAATAAAACAATCACCTTTAAGAACATAAGAACATAAAAAGTTGCTCCATCAAGCCCAGCATCCTGTATCCAACAGAGGCCAATCCAAGTCACAACTACCTGGCAATTACCCAAACACTAAGAAGATCCCATGCTCTCACTCTTCCCTCTTCAGCTGCCCTCCCCCAGTACTGTAGCAGTGCTCTCCCTCTATCCTCTCCATAGAAACATAGAAACATAAACATAGAAATGACGGCAGAAGAAGACCAAACGGCCCATCCAGTCTGCCCAGCAAGCTTCACACATTTTTTCTCTCATACTTATCTGTTTCTTTTAGCTCTTGGTTCTATTTCCCTCCTCCCCCACCATTAATGTAGAGAGCAGTGATGGAGCTGCATCCAAGTGAAATATCACCTATCCTCCAGTACTGCAGTGATGCGCTCCCTACAACTGCCCTCTCCCAGTGCTGCAGCAGTGCTCTTCCTTTTCCCTCTCCAGCAGCCCTCCCCCAGTACTGCAAGGGTGCTCTCCCTCTCCAGCTGCCCTCCTCTGGTACTGCAAGGGTGCTCTCCCTCTCCAGCTGCCCTCCTCAGTACTGCAGTGGTGCTCCTCCTCTCCAGCTGCACTCCCAGAGTAGTCCAGTGGTGCTCTCCCTCTCTCCTCTCTGGCTGCCTTCTCACAGCCCTGTAGCAGTGCTCTCCCTCTCCAACTGCCCTCCTCTGGTAATGCAGAAATGCTCTCCATACACTGCTGCTCTCCTCCAGTACTGCAGCAATGCTCTTCCTCTATGCTCTCCAGCAGCCCTCACCCAGTACTGTAGTGGTGCTCTCCCTCTCCAGCTGCCTTCCCCCAGGCCTGCAGCAGTGCTCTCCTTCTCCGGCTGCCCTCACACCCAGGAAGCCTTCACAGTCCCCCTGTCCCACAATAGTACCCAGGTGGACCTGTGAAAGTACCGGAGGAAAATCTCTGTCGGTCCCCAAAAGCATGGGCCTGACCACCAGGGGATCCAAGATGGCCACCGTTCCCACCGCTCTGCAGCGGGAAGCTGCGCGCGGGCTGAACTGCTCAGATCTGCAGCCATGGGTGCGGGCACGATTTTTCTGCATTTGGCAGGCTCTGGGAGCTCTGAAATGCAGGCCGAACACTGACCATGGTGATCCAGCCACACGAGAGCCATTCCACACGCGTGGCAGGCCGCCCACCTCACCATCGACTCGCCAGAGGAAATAAAAAAAAAAATTAATTGAGTCTCCCTGAAGAAAGGAACACCGAAAACCACACGGGAGAGAGCCTTCCTCCTCGCTGATCCTACCTGCTTCTCCCTTGTCAGGCTTTTTTTTTCTTTTTAAACAAACTTAACACAGCCTCACCATAGCTTCCTGCTCCTCACTCTGAAGAGAGCTGTCCAGATCAATTCAGCAAGTTAAGAGAAAGGAGAGGAAAAGTGAGGAAAGAGAGCCAAAAGCACAGCCACCTAAGTGACCTCGGGAAGGGGAGGTATCTGGACCACCAGATGTGCACCCCACGGTTACCCCTGAATTGGGTTAGTGTAGCTGGGTTAAAAAAAGATTTGGATAAGTTCTTGGAGGAGAAGTCCATTAACTGCTATTAATCAAGTTTACTTAGGGAATAGCCACTGCTAATAATTGCATCAGTAGCATGGGATCTTCTTAGTGTTTGGATAATTGCCAGGTTCTGGTGGCCTGGTTTGGCCACTGTTGGAAACAGGATGCTGGGCTTGATGGACCCTTGGTCTGACTCAGCATGGCAATTTCTTATGTCCTTATGTTCCCTTGGGTCTCCTATACACACACACACCCAATAGTCACTTGGATGTCCTGTACACATGCACAGAATTCTTTAGAATGTTCTGTACATATGCACATAATATGCCTTAGGGTCTCCTGTACACACACATCCAGTATTCCCTTGGATGACCTGTACACACGCACAGAATTCCTTAGGTTCTCCTATACACACACACGGTATACCCTTGGGTCTCTTGTACATGCATATAGTATTCCCTTGGACGTCCTGTACAGAAGCACAGAATTCCATACAGTCTCCTGTACACACACACACACACACTTCCAGTTTTCCCTTTGATATCCTGTAAATACACACAGAATTCCTTAGGGTCTCCTGTACACATCCAGTATTCCCTTGGATGTCCTGTACGCATGCACAGGATTCCTTAGGTTCTCCTGTACACACACATCCAGTTTTCTCTTGGATGTCCTGTACAGAAGGACATAATTCCATAGGGTCTCCTGTACACATCCAGTATTCCCTTGGATGTCCTGTACACATGAACAGAATTCTTTAGGGTGTTCTGTACACACGCACATAATATTCCTTAGGGTGTCTTGTACACACATATCCAGTATTCCCTTGGATGTCCTGTACAGATGCACATAATACTCCTTAGTGTCTCCTGTACACACGCACACTAATTTCTTGGGTATCTAGTACACATGCACGTAATCTTCCATAGGGTCTCCTGTATATAGGCACAGTATTTCCTGCGTGTTCTGCACATATACAAATATTTCCACAGCAGTGATAGAAGCAATCTGAATAGCCTGGGGGAGGGGAAAGGGTGAGTCCCCACTTCTCCCATATTCCTAACCCAATCTCATTCCATTTTATTTCCTACTCCAGATGTCTAAAGCTGCTGTACCCAAAAAAGCTGTGGCTACTCCTCCCCCAGGATGCACCATTAACATCAATGACCCTCAAGTGCAGGAAGCAGCCATCCGAATCCAGGCCTCCTACCGAGGGCACAGGTATGGAGGCACCAAAATCCACATTACTTTCCTTCATGAACCTGCTTTCAGGGCTCCTGAAGGGGGAGGAGCAGAGGAACTCTATGGTGTTAGATCATAGGCTTGCCCTCCCTCACTACTGCAGCAATGCCCTCCATCTCCATCCGCCCTCCCTCACTACTGCAGCAATGCCCTCCATCTCCATCCGCCCTCCCTCTCTCACTACTGCAGCAATGCCCTCCATCTCCATCCACCCTTCCTCACTCACTACTGCAATGCCCTCCATCTCCATCCACCCTCCCTCACTCACTACTGCAATGCCCTCCATCTCCATCCGCCCTCCCTCTCTCACTACTGCAGCAATGCCCTCCATCTCCATCCACCCTTCCTCTCTCACTACTGCAGCAATGCCCTCCATCTCCATCCACCCTTCCTCTCTCACTACTGCAGCAATGCCCTCCATCTCCATCCACCCTTCCTCTCTCACTACTGCAGCAATGCCCTCCATCTCCATCCACCCTCCCTCTCTCACTACTGCAGCAATGCCCTCCAGCTCCATCCACCCTCCCTCACTCACTACTGCAGCAATGCCCTCCATCTCCAATCCGCCCTCCCTCTCTCACTACTGCAGCAATGCCCTCCACCTCCATCCGCCCTCCCTCACTACTGCAGCAATGCCCTCCCTCCTCCATCCGCCCTCCCTCTCTCACTACTGCAGCATTGCCCTCCATCTCCAACCGCCCTCCCTCACTCACTACTGCAGCATTGCCCTCCATCTCCAACCGCCCTCCCTCTCTCACTACTGCAGCAATGCCCTCCATCTCCATCCACCCTCCCTCTCTCACTACTGCAGCAATGCCCTCCATCTCCATCCGCCCTCCCTCACTCACTACTGCAGCAATGCCCTCCATCTCCATCCACCCTCCCTCCCTCACTACTGCAGCAATGCCCTCCATCTCCATCCACCCTCCCTCTCTCACTACTGCAGCAATGCCCTCCCTCCCTCACTACTGCAGCAATGCCCTCCATCTCCATCCACCCTCCCTCTCTCACTACTGCAGCAATGCCCTCCATCTCCATCCACCCTACCTCCCTCACTACTGCAGCAATGCCCTCCATCTCCATCCACCCTCCCTCACTCACTACTGCAGCAATGCCCTCCATCTCCATCCACCCTCCCTCACTCACTACTGCAGCAATGCCCTCCATCTCCATCCACCCTCCCTCTCTCACTACTGCAGCAATGCCCTCCATCTCCATCCACCCTACCTCCCTCACTACTGCAGCAATGCCCTCCATCTCCATTCACCCTCCCTCCCTCACTACTGCAGCAATGCCCTCCAGCTCCATCCACCCTCCCTCACTCACTACTGCAGCAATGCCCTCCATCTCCATCCACCCTCCCTCACTCACTACTGCAGCAATGCCCTCCATCTCCATCCACCCTCCCTCACTCACTACTGCAGCAATGCCCTCCATCTCCATCCACCCTCCCTCACTACTGCAGCAATGCCCTCCACCTCCATCCACCCTCCCTCCCTCACTACTGCAGCAATGCCCTCCATCTCCATCCGCCCTCCCTCTCTCACTACTGCAGCAATGCCCTCCATCTCCATCCACCCTCCCTCACTACTGCAGCAATGCCCTCCATCTCCATCCGCCCTCCCTCCCTCACTACTGCAGCAATGCCCTCCATCTCCATCCACCCTCCCTCCCTCACTACTGCAGCAATGCCCTCCATCTCCATCCGCCCTCCCTCACTACTGCAGCAATGCCCTCCATCTCCATCCACCCTCCCTCCCTCACTACTGCAGCAATGCCCTCCATCTCCATCCGCCCTCCCTCTCTCACTACTGCAGCAATGCCCTCCATCTCCATCCACCCTCCCTCGCTACTGCAGCAATGCCCTCCATCTCCATCCGCCCTCCCTCCCTCACTACTGCAGCAATGCCCTCCATCTCCATCCACCCTCCCTCCCTCACTACTGCAGCAATGCCCTCCATCTCCATCCGCCCTCCCTCACTCACTACTGCAGCAATGCCCTCCATCTCCATCCACCCTCCCTCACTACTGCAGCAAGGCCCTCCATCTCCATCCGCCCTCCCTCACTACTGCAGCAATGCCCTCCATCTCCATCCGCCCTCCCTCACTCACTACTGCAGCAATGCCCTCCATCTCCATCCACCCTCCCTCCCTCACTACTGCAGCAATGCCCTCCATCTCCATCCGCCCTCCCTCTCTCACTACTGCAGCAATGCCCTCCACCTCCATCCACCCTCCCTCCCTCACTACTGCAGCAATGCCCTCCATCTCCATCCGCCCTCCCTCTCTCACTACTGCAGCAATGCCCTCCATCTCCATCCGCCCTCCCTCACTCACTACTGCAGCAATGCCCTCCATCTCCATCCACCCTCCCTCACTCACTACTGCAGCAATGCCCTCCATCTCCATCCACCCTCCCTCACTACTGCAGCAATGCCCTCCATCTCCATCCGCCCTCCCTCTCTCACTACTGCAGCAATGCCCTCCATCTCCATCCGCCCTCCCTCACTACTGCAGCAATGCCCTCCATCTCCATCCACCCTCCCTCTCTCACTACTGCAGCAATGGCCCTCCCTCCCTCACTACTGCAACAATGCCCTCCATCTCCATCCACCCTCCCTCACTACTGCAGCAATGCCCTCCATCTCCATCCGCCCTCCCTCCCTCACTACTGCAGCAATGCCCTCCATCTCCATCCACCCTCCCTCCCTCACTACTGCAGCAATGCCCTCCATCTCCATCCGCCCTCCCTCACTCACTACTGCAGCAATGCCCTCCATCTCAATCCACCCTCCCTCACTACTGCAGCAATGCCCTCCACCTCCATCCACCCTCCCTCCCTCACTACTGCAGCAATGCCCTCCATCTCCATCCGCCCTCCCTCTCTCACTACTGCAGCAATGCCCTCCATCTCCATCCACCCTCCCTCACTCACTACTGCAGCAATGCCCTCCATCTCCATCCACCCTCCCTCACTCACTACTGCAGCAATGCCCTCCATCTCCATCCACCCTCCCTCACTACTGCAGCAATGCCCTCCATCTCCATCCGCCCTCCCTCTCTCACTACTGCAGCAATGCCCTCCATCTCCATCCGCCCTCCCTCACTACTGCAGCAATGCCCTCCATCTCCATCCACCCTCCCTCACTACTGCAGCAATGCCCTCCATCTCCATCCACCCTCCCTCTCTCACTACTGCAGCAATGGCCCTCCCTCCCTCACTACTGCAACAATGCCCTCCATCTCCATCCACCCTCCCTCACTACTGCAGCAATGCCCTCCATCTCCATCCGCCCTCCCTCTCTCACTACTGCAGCAATGCCCTCCATCTCCATCCGCCCTCCCTCACTACTGCAGCAATGCCCTCCATCTCCATCCACCCTCCCTCTCTCACTACTGCAACAATGCCCTCCATCTCCATCCGCCCTCCCTCACTCACTACTGCAGCAATGCCCTCCATCTCCATCCGCCCTCCCTCCCTCACTACTGTAGCAATGCCCTCCATCTCCATCCGCCCTCCCTCACTCACTACTGCAGCAATGCCCTCCATCTCCATCCACCCTCCCTCTCTCTCTACTGCAGCAATGCCCTCCACCTCCATCCACCCTACCTCACTACTGCAGCAATGCCCTCCACCTCCATCCGCCCTCCCTCTCTCACTACTGCAGCAATGCCCTCCACCTCCATCCGCCCTCCCTCTCTCACTACTGCAGCAATGCCCTCCATCTCCATCCACCCTCCCTCTCTCACTACTGCAGCAATGCCCTCCATCTCCATCCACCCTCCCTCTCTCACTACTGCAGCAATGCCCTCCATCTCCATCCGCCCTCCCTCTCTCACTACTGCAGCAATGCCCTCCACCTCCATCCGCCCTCCCTCACTACTGCAGCAATGCCCTCCACCTCCATCCGCCCTCCCTCTCTCACTACTGCAGCATTGCCCTCCATCTCCAACCGCCCTCCCTCACTCACTACTGCAGCATTGCCCTCCATCTCCAACCGCCCTCCCTCTCTCACTACTGCAGCAATGCCCTCCATCTCCATCCACCCTCCCTCTCTCACTACTGCAGCAATGCCCTCCATCTCCATCCGCCCTCCCTCACTCACTACTGCAGCAATGCCCTCCATCTCCATCCACCCTCCCTCCCTCACTACTGCAGCAATGGCCCTCCCTCCCTCACTACTGCAGCAATGCCCTCCATCTCCATCCACCCTCCCTCTCTCACTACTGCAGCAATGCCCTCCCTCCCTCACTACTGCAGCAATGCCCTCCATCTCCATCCACCCTCCCTCTCTCACTACTGCAGCAATGCCCTCCATCTCCATCCACCCTACCTCCCTCACTACTGCAGCAATGCCCTCCATCTCCATCCACCCTCCCTCACTCACTACTGCAGCAATGCCCTCCATCTCCATCCACCCTCCCTCACTCACTACTGCAGCAATGCCCTCCATCTCCATCCACCCTCCCTCTCTCACTACTGCAGCAATGCCCTCCATCTCCATCCACCCTACCTCCCTCACTACTGCAGCAATGCCCTCCATCTCCATTCACCCTCCCTCCCTCACTACTGCAGCAATGCCCTCCAGCTCCATCCACCCTCCCTCACTCACTACTGCAGCAATGCCCTCCATCTCCATCCACCCTCCCTCACTCACTACTGCAGCAATGCCCTCCATCTCCATCCTCCCTCCCTCACTACTGCAGCAATGCCCTCCATCTCCATCCACCCTCCCTCACTACTGCAGCAATGCCCTCCACCTCCATCCACCCTCCCTCCCTCACTACTGCAGCAATGCCCTCCATCTCCATCCGCCCTCCCTCTCTCACTACTGCAGCAATGCCCTCCATCTCCATCCACCCTCCCTCACTACTGCAGCAATGCCCTCCATCTCCATCCGCCCTCCCTCCCTCACTACTGCAGCAATGCCCTCCATCTCCATCCACCCTCCCTCCCTCACTACTGCAGCAATGCCCTCCATCTCCATCCGCCCTCCCTCACTACTGCAGCAATGCCCTCCATCTCCATCCACCCTCCCTCCCTCACTACTGCAGCAATGCCCTCCATCTCCATCTGCCCTCCCTCTCTCACTACTGCAGCAATGCCCTCCATCTCCATCCACCCTCCCTCACTACTGCAGCAATGCCCTCCATCTCCATCCGCCCTCCCTCCCTCACTACTGCAGCAATGCCCTCCATCTCCATCCACCCTCCCTCCCTCACTACTGCAGCAATGCCCTCCATCTCCATCCGCCCTCCCTCACTCACTACTGCAGCAATGCCCTCCATCTCCATCCACCCTCCCTCACTACTGCAGCAAGGCCCTCCATCTCCATCCGCCCTCCCTCACTACTGCAGCAATGCCCTCCATCTCCATCCGCCCTCCCTCACTCACTACTGCAGCAATGCCCTCCATCTCCATCCACCCTCCCTCCCTCACTACTGCAGCAATGCCCTCCATCTCCATCCGCCCTCCCTCCCTCACTACTGCAGCAATGCCCTCCACCTCCATCCACCCTCCCTCCCTCACTACTGCAGCAATGCCCTCCATCTCCATCCGCCCTCCCTCTCTCACTACTGCAGCAATGCCCTCCATCTCCATCCACCCTCCCTCACTCACTACTGCAGCAATGCCCTCCATCTCCATCCACCCTCCCTCACTCACTACTGCAGCAATGCCCTCCATCTCCATCCACCCTCCCTCACTACTGCAGCAATGCCCTCCATCTCCATCCGCCCTCCCTCTCTCACTACTGCAGCAATGCCCTCCATCTCAATCCACCCTCCCTCACTACTGCAGCAATGCCCTCCACCTCCATCCACCCTCCCTCCCTCACTACTGCAGCAATGCCCTCCATCTCCATCCGCCCTCCCTCTCTCACTACTGCAGCAATGCCCTCCATCTCCATCCACCCTCCCTCACTCACTACTGCAGCAATGCCCTCCATCTCCATCCACCCTCCCTCACTCACTACTGCAGCAATGCCCTCCATCTCCATCCACCCTCCCTCACTACTGCAGCAATGCCCTCCATCTCCATCCGCCCTCCCTCTCTCACTACTGCAGCAATGCCCTCCATCTCCATCCGCCCTCCCTCACTACTGCAGCAATGCCCTCCATCTCCATCCACCCTCCCTCTCTCACTACTGCAGCAATGGCCCTCCCTCCCTCACTACTGCAACAATGCCCTCCATCTCCATCCACCCTCCCTCACTACTGCAGCAATGCCCTCCATCTCCATCCGCCCTCCCTCCCTCACTACTGCAGCAATGCCCTCCATCTCCATCCACCCTCCCTCCCTCACTACTGCAGCAATGCCCTCCATCTCCATCCGCCCTCCCTCACTCACTACTGCAGCAATGTCCTCCATCTCCATCCACCCTCCCTCACTACTGCAGCAAGGCCCTCCATCTCCATCCGCCCTCCCTCACTACTGCAGCAATGCCCTCCATCTCCATCCGCCCTCCCTCACTCACTACTGCAGCAATGCCCTCCATCTCCATCCACCCTCCCTCCCTCACTACTGCAGCAATGCCCTCCATCTCCATCCGCCCTCCCTCTCTCACTACTGCAGCAATGCCCTCCATCTCCATCCACCCTCCCTCACTACTGCAGCAATGCCCTCCACCTCCATCCACCCTCCCTCCCTCACTACTGCAGCAATGCCCTCCATCTCCATCCGCCCTCCCTCTCTCACTACTGCAGCAATGCCCTCCATCTCCATCCACCCTCCCTCACTCACTACTGCAGCAATGCCCTCCATCTCCATCCACCCTCCCTCACTCACTACTGCAGCAATGCCCTCCATCTCCATCCACCCTCCCTCACTACTGCAGCAATGCCCTCCATCTCCATCCGCCCTCCCTCTCTCACTACTGCAGCAATGCCCTCCATCTCCATCCGCCCTCCCTCACTACTGCAGCAATGCCCTCCATCTCCATCCACCCTCCCTCTCTCACTACTGCAGCAATGGCCCTCCCTCCCTCACTACTGCAACAATGCCCTCCATCTCCATCCACCCTCCCTCACTACTGCAGCAAGGCCCTCCATCTCCATCCGCCCTCCCTCACTACTGCAGCAATGCCCTCCATCTCCATCCGCCCTCCCTCACTCACTACTGCAGCAATGCCCTCCATCTCCATCCACCCTCCCTCCCTCACTACTGCAGCAATGCCCTCCATCTCCATCCGCCCTCCCTCTCTCACTACTGCAGCAATGCCCTCCATCTCCATCCACCCTCCCTCACTACTGCAGCAATGCCCTCCACCTCCATCCACCCTCCCTCCCTCACTACTGCAGCAATGCCCTCCATCTCCATCCGCCCTCCCTCTCTCACTACTGCAGCAATGCCCTCCATCTCCATCCACCCTCCCTCACTCACTACTGCAGCAATGCCCTCCATCTCCATCCACCCTCCCTCACTCACTACTGCAGCAATGCCCTCCATCTCCATCCACCCTCCCTCACTACTGCAGCAATGCCCTCCATCTCCATCCGCCCTCCCTCTCTCACTACTGCAGCAATGCCCTCCATCTCCATCCGCCCTCCCTCACTACTGCAGCAATGCCCTCCATCTCCATCCACCCTCCCTCTCTCACTACTGCAGCAATGGCCCTCCCTCCCTCACTACTGCAACAATGCCCTCCATCTCCATCCACCCTCCCTCACTACTGCAGCAATGCCCTCCATCTCCATCCGCCCTCCCTCTCTCACTACTGCAGCAATGCCCTCCATCTCCATCCGCCCTCCCTCACTACTGCAGCAATGCCCTCCATCTCCATCCGCCCTCCCTCACTCACTACTGCAGCAATGCCCTCCATCTCCATCCGCCCTCCCTCCCTCACTACTGTAGCAATGCCCTCCATCTCCATCCGCCCTCCCTCACTCACTACTGCAGCAATGCCCTCCATCTCCATCCACCCTCCCTCTCTCTCTACTGCAGCAATGCCCTCCACCTCCATCCACCCTACCTCACTACTGCAGCAATGCCCTCCACCTCCATCCGCCCTCCCTCTCTCACTACTGCAGCAATGCCCTCCACCTCCATCCGCCCTCCCTCTCTCACTACTGCAGCAATGCCCTCCATCTCCATCCACCCTCCCTCTCTCACTACTGCAGCAATGCCCTCCATCTCCATCCACCCTCCCTCTCTCACTACTGCAGCAATGCCCTCCATCTCCATCCACCCTCCCTCTCTCACTACTGCAGCAATGCCCTCCATCTCCATCCACCCTCCCTCCCTCACTACTGCAGCAATGCCCTCCATCTCCATCCACCCTCCCTCTCTCACTACTGCAGCAATGCCCTCCATCTCCATCCGCCCTCCCTCTCTCACTACTGCAGCAATGCCCTCCATCTCCATCCGCCCTCCCTCTCTCACTACTGCAGCAATGCCCTCCATCTCCATCCGCCCTCCCTCACTACTGCAGCAATGCCCTCCATCTCCATCCACCCTCCCTCTCTCACTACTGCAGCAATGCCCTCCATCTCCATCCACCCTCCCTCACTACTGCAGCAATGCCCTCCATCTCCATCCACCCTCCCTCCCTCACTACTGCAGCAATGCCCTCCATCTCCATCCACCCTCCCTCACTACTGCAGCAATGCCCTCCATCTCCATCCACCCTCCCTCTCTCACTACTGCAGGAATGCCCTCCATCTCCATCCACCCTCCCTCTCTCACTACTGCAGCAATGCCCTCCATCTCCATCCACCCTCCCTCACTACTGCAGCAATGCCCTCCATCTCCATCCACCCTCCCTCTCTCACTACTGCAGCAATGCCCTCCATCTCCATCCACCCTCCCTCACTACTGCAGCAATGCCCTCCATCTCCATCCACCCTCCCTCTCTCACTACTGCAACAATGCCCTCCATCTCCATCCGCCCTCCCTCTCTCACTACTGCAACAATGCCCTCCATCTCCATCCACCCACCCTCCCTCACTACTGCAGCAATGCCCTCCATCTCCATCCGCCCTCCCTCACTCACTACTGCAGCAATGCCCTCCATCTCCATCCACCCTCCCTCACTACTGCAACAATGCCCTCCATCTCCATCCACCCTCCCTCCCTCACTACTGCATCAATGCCCTCCATCTCCATCCACCCTCCCTCCCTCACTACTTCAGCAATGCCCTCCATCTCCATCCACCCTCCCTCACTCACTACTGCAGCAATGCCCTCCATCTCTAGCTGCCCTCCCCTGGTCCTGTTGCAGTGCTATTTCCAGGTGTCCCCCCCCCCCCTGTCTCAGTCTCGGGTAGTGCAGCTTGAAGTCTGGGCTAACACGTGCTGAGGGCCTGGGTTAGCGGCAGTGCCCTGTAGTGCTTAGGGCCTCAGAAGTGCCTGCACTACTCTTCTCTCCTCTCTGCGCCCGCAGGTCCCGGAAAGAGCTGAAGGAGAAGGGACCCCCCAGGATCCTGCAGGGGCTGAAGGACGTGGAGCTCATCGAGGGCAGTGCTGCCAAGCTCGAGTGCCGCATCAGCGCCTTTCCGGACCCCTTCATCCGCTGGTGTAAAGATGGCAAGGAGCTGAAGGATGGTCCCAAATACCGCTACCTCTTTGAGGATCCCGACGTGGTGGCGCTGGTGGTGAGGGACGGAGGGCCGTCGGATCTGGGGAAATACACCATCTCCGTGAAGAACACCTTCGGCGAGTGCTTCGACTCCGCCAGAATCATTGTGGAAGGTGAAAACCCAATCTTTACCCTTACCAAGAGAAGGAAGTGCACAGTAAGACGTAGCCAAGCACCCTGAAGTCACTCAGTCTGCCCATCTCACTCTCATGCATCTCAGCCCCCCCATTAAGGTCCCTTCCTGTCTCTCCCATGCTTGCTTCAATTCTGCCTCGCCTCTGGGCTCCTGGAAGTCTGTTTCAGGTGCCAACGTCCTGTAGTGAAAAAGGGTTTTCTCCCACTCCCTTCGGGATCCTTCTTCTTAGGCTTTGCGTTGCATGTGAAATGTCGCCTGCTGGCACTTTCCTGCAGTCTGCTGGAGGTCTGAATCTATCTGCCAGGACGCTGCCTCCAGGCGGCTTCCCTCCTACGCCAGGGGAGGCAGAGGGAGCTCTCAGCCTCTCAGATGAACATAAGAACAGAAGAGATTGCCATACTGGGTCAGACCAAGGGTCCATCAAGCCCAGCATCCTGTACATAAGAACATAAGAAAATGCCATACTGGGTCAGACCAAGGGTCCATCAAGCCCAGCATCCTGTTTTCAACAGTGGCCAATCCAGGCCACAAGAACCTGGCAAGTACCCAAAAACTAAGTCTATTCCATGTAACCATTGCTAATGGCAGTGGCTATTCTCTAAGTGAACTTAATAGCAGGTAATGGACTTCTCCTCCAAGAACTTATCCAATCCTTTTTTTAAACACAGCTATACTAACTGCACTAACCACATCCTCTGGCAACAAATTCCAGAGTTTAATTGTGCGTTGAGTAAAAAAGAACTTTCTCCGATTAGTTTTAAATGTGCCCCATGCTAACTTCATGGAGTGCCCCCTAGTCTTTCTATTATCCGAAAGATGGACTGCTAGTGCCCTTCTGAACACTCACACTCACTCAGGAAAGGGTGAGAGGAAGGCTGGTAGAACGTCCAAAATAAAGAGATAAAATCAGCCATAAATCCGGGTCCCATTCAATCAGGCCTAGGATTTCTTCTGCTGAAAAGCAAAGCTCCCTCCCCTTACCCTTGCCCTGCTCCTGGAGGGGTTTCTGTCTTATCAGTGCTGCAGCCTCCCCTGGGGGTGCTCCTCTCTCCCACCTTTGCAGGGATCCCACGCACTCCCTATGCGCAGGAAGAGGCTCTGTTTGGTACAGAATGAGCTAAGGAGGAGGAGATGTGAATCTGCAAACAAATCGCACAAGGCATTACCAGCATCAGGGTTTGTTTTCAGAGCTGCAGAGTTAAAGGAGGGGAGAAATGAAGGAGAAGCAGCAGATTTCACTGCTCTAGACAAACGGTGATTAATCCCTGCTCACAGTCACTTCCGTCTCCGCACGCCTGAAATACAATAAGAGGTTGCAGAGATATTCACGTTAATATGGGACTGAAAGAGCCAGAAACCATTTTATAGGGGTTTCATTATTTTGGTAGCCAGGTTTGTTCTTATGTTTCTTTCAACCCGGTTTTTCCGAAGATATTTCCCTTCAAAACATTTCCCCAAATCAAAAATCTCCCACTTAACAGATGAAGCCTGCCGATAAGGTTATTGCAAAAACTGAAACAATAAGTTATCAGTCCACGAGAACCCGAAGTTCAGGGGCTTAGAAATAAGTCCCAATGAACTTGGGAAAAATTGTCCAGGCCACTGCTTAAAAATGTAATCAAGTTTAACTTGGTCTCCTCTGTGCAGGAGCTTGTGATGGCTTTGCGGGATCTTCACTGATCTCAGTGGTCTCCCTCACTAGGAAAGCAGCACATAAAACAGAACAGAACAGCAAAGATGATGTTAAAATGCTCTTCAGGAGCCATAGTGAACTTTAACAGCAATGTCTGAGATAGATTAATGTACAAATACGAGGGCTTCTGCGCAGTACTAGACCCATCCTCCTGCACTGGAAGCCTCGTCTGGAGTCGTGGACAGCAGAGGAATTGTCTCCCAATAGGGGGTGGACAGGTTAAAAGGTGAGGTGAAAGAGGTTATTTTAGCCAAAAATACGTCCTTCAAAAATTGGAAGAAGGATCCAACAGAAGAAAATAGGATAAAGCATAAGCATTGTCAAAGTAGGTATAAAACATTCATAAGACAGGCAAAGAGAGAATTTGAAATGAAGTTGGCCATAGAGGTAAAAACTCATAATAAAAACTTTTTAAAATCTATCCGAAGCAAGAAACCTGTGAGGGAGTGGGTTGGACTCTTAGATGGAGGAGGCAGACGGGAAAACGAAAACAAAAATGAAAAAGAAAGAAGGAAGCAACGCCCAACGCACGCGGTGAGTCTGCCGCGCCCCCGACAGGCTCCCGGCCTATCAGAGGGCGCCATCGTGGGCTTTAAATCGTACGGACCTCCCAGCGGCGTCGCGTGCCCGAAGGAGCGTGACCTAAGGGGCCTGCCCCTTAGTGCGCCCCTTTGTGAGGATTGAAAATAATGTCCTTCCTTCGCTTCTCAGCCTTGCCACAGCAGTATTATACGCTTATCAAAACCAACACACTTGCAATCCTTCCGCCTCGGCCTACTGCTGTCCCGCTCTCATCTATCCATATCCAGCTCTCATCCATCCACGTCCAGCTCTCATCCAGCTCTCATCCATCCACGTCCAGCTCTCGTCCAGCCCTCATCCATCCACGTCCAGATCTCATCCAGCTCCCATCCAGCTCTCATCCATCCACGTCCAGCTCTCATCCAGCCCTCATCCATCCACGTCCTGCTCTCAACCAACCACTAAGGGCTTCACCCCAATCAGCCAACATTTTTCTGCTGAGACAAGCATCATTCAGACATCATTAATTCATCCTCTTCTTCAATATCCTCTTGGGGCTCCAATCATGCTCATGTTCCCTATCCCCACCATAAAAAACCTATACCATAACCGTATAAAACGCTCTGATCCTACAGTCCCCCAACTTCAGCGTCTGATACCAATTATGACATCCCCACTCACTCAACTCCTTGGGCTTTCCTTTTTCACACTAACACTCTTCAACGCCCAATCAATTTAGAAAAAAACACATTTAATCAACGACTATCTCCTGGACTCACAACCGGATATATGTGCAATCACTGAAACCTGGTTGAAATCCACAGACCTAGCTCTTATTAATCAACTACCACTCCACCTCTATGATATCTATTCAATACCTAGACCTAAAAAAAGAGGGGGGGGGGGGGACTCTGCTTAGCTGCAAAAATTTGCTGAGACTATCCCTACAAATCACTATTCATACCTCACGTCTGGAATTTGCCCTCTTTAGTTCTAAACATCTCCAAATTTGTTTACTCTACGCTCTGCCTGGCCTCCTAGACTCGGATCCATCTCCACTCATCGAGCTCATTGCCAAACACATCAAAAATGATACCCCAGCAGTCATCCTGGGAGACTTTAACCTGCACATTGATGTGACCCCTCTATCTTCCAACTGCGAAATACTATTATCTTCCTTCAAGGCTATGGGCTTCTCACAAATCATTAATAGTCCCACTCACAAAGCAGGGCACACACTGAACGTTATATTCATAAACTCTGGCCTCATACCTTCTTCCCCCCCTCTTTGCTCCCCTATCCCATGGTCAGACCATCTAATGATCACAACGGATCTCTGTATCAAAGACAACCCTTTGTCAACAACCACTAAAACCACAATCCACTATAGGAACTCTTGCTCTATGGAAGACCTTACCTCTCACCTCTCATCGGAACTCACCAACCTTGACCTTTCAGACGCAGAAACAGCCATCTCTACATGGCACAGCATCACAAACAAGGTGGCAGAAAAACTTTGCCCCTTAAAAACTAAAGAGCTCGACCCATCCTGTAAAAACAAAAAACCATGGTTCACTCAAGAACTAAAAAACATCAAACTAGAACTGAGAAAAAAAAGAACACGCATGGCGAAAGAGACCATCCAACGATACACTAAATGAGTACAAAACCCTCATGCACAGTTATAGAAATAACATCCTTCGCACAAAGAGAGATTTTTATGCCCACAAAATTCACAATTTTTCCTTTGATGCCAAAGCACTGTTCTCATATGTCTCAGAGCTCACAAAACCCACCTCCCCAGTTATCCCTGACGATCAAGCTCAATCCAGATGCACTGAACTTGCACAATTCTTCGAAAACAAAATCCTGAAGTTAATAGCACTTCTGGCTCTGCATAATATAGAACCTCCTTCTCTCCTCTCTCCCCCCTCCAGCCAGAAAGCAAACCTAGAATCCTTCGAACCCACTTCCACACTCGAAATTGAATCTATTCTCAAAAAGATGAAACCCTCCAATCATCAGATAGATGCCATTCCATCCAAATTACTACTCGCCATCCCAAACATCATTGCGAAGCCCTTAGCAGAGATCATCAACCGTTCGTTAACCCAAGGAGAAGTACCAGACACGCTAAAAATAGCCACCCTCAAACCTCTCCTCAAAAAACCCAACCTGAACCCAGCAGACCGGGCCAATTTTCACCCCATCGCTAACCTACCGTTTATCGCCAAACTTATGGAGAGAATAGTTAATAAACCATTGTCAGAATTCCTAGAAGACCACAAGATTCTCACAACAACCCAATTCGGATTCCGCAGATCCCTCAGTACGGAATCCCTCTTAATCTCACTGACAGACAGAGTCCTCTCCGGACTGGAGAAAAAGACCCCCTACCTCCTGGCACTTCTAGATATATCTGCAGCATTTGACACCGTTAAGCACTCGATCCTCATCACCCGGCTCTCAGACATTGGCATCTCTGGATCAGCCCTCGAATGATTCAAATCATTCCTTACCAACAGGACATACAAGGTTAGAATAAGCAACAAGGATTCTCACCCGGTCAAGTCCACTCTCGGAGTCCCTCAAGGATCCTCCCTCTCCCCAACCCTGTTTAACATCTACCTTCTCCCCCTTTGTCATCTGCTCTCAAGCCTAAGGATCACTCACTTTATATATGCCGATGACGTCCAGATACTGCTGCCAATCACTGAATCTTTATCCAACACCATCAACTTCTGGAACAATTGTCTGCAGTCCATAAACTCCCTCCTCTCTAGCCTCAACTTAGTTCTCAATACTTCAAAAACGGAACTTATGCTGATCAATTTGGATGACAACTTTCAGGCTGCCAACAATCTAATCACACCGTTTTGGATCCCCTCCACACACGTCAGAGACCTTGGCGTCACCATCAACAATAGGCTGAATCTCAAACAATTTGTCAAAAATACAACGAAAGAATGCTTTCACAAACTACACGTACTGAAAAAGCTGAAACCTCTCCTCCATTTTCAGGACTTTAGAACAGTCCTCCAAACAATTCTATTCTCAAAAATCGATTATTGCAACTCTCTGCTAATTGGCCTACCAGCTATCACAACCAAACCACTACAAATGTTGCAGAACTCGGCTGCCAGGATTCTAACTAACTCTAGGAGAGGTGAACACATCACACCGATTCTAAAAAACCTTCACTGGCTCCCTATTAAACATAGAATCATTTTCAAAGTACTAACCATAACCCACAAGACCATTCATTCCCAAACTTCGCTAGATCTAAGCGACCCACTTCGTCCCCACGCATCACTAAGACCTATCAGAACCAGCTACTTAGGCATGTTATATGCACCTCCAGCCAAGTCACTACTAAAGAAAAGAGCATTCTCGACTGCCAGCCCTGCTCTTTGGACCTTCGTCTAGAAACCTGTAGTCGAACGTTCAGAAAGAAGCTAAAAACTTGGCTTTTTACAAAAGCCTTCACTTAAAGGTCTCTTCCTAGGGATTGATTCACTCATTTTCATACCCCATCATGCTAGAAGTCTGACGCCGTAGCCCTTAATTCTCCTGTTTAGCTCTACTTTACTTCAATCTGCACCCATGCTTATTAAGTTGGTTGTAATTCCGACTTTGTTGATTGTTATTTATTTATTTGTTATTTGTAATGATTTTAAATTTTAAATTCTAAGTCGTCCTCAGCTTTATCTATAAGCTCTCTGCGTTATCTATAAGTTCTCACGAAGTTAGACCTGTTATTTGTACCCTCTTGTTCGATATAATGTTCAATGTAATTTCCAACTTTGGTTCTATGTAAACCGACGTGATATGTACCAGTACATGAACATCGGTATATAAAAGCTCTTAAATAAATAAAAATAAATAGATGCTAGCTGATCCTCTCCTCTCAGTGCTCCCATTGGATTGTGGATTACGGAGCTCTTCCCTTGCCAGCTCTAAAATTTTCCAGCTAATAGCCGGATATATATCAGATTTTCCGCTATCTTAGCAGGATAACTCAACTCCTCCCTGGAACTCCCCTGAAATGCCCTTTTATAGACAGAAAAGTAATTATCTGGCTATAACTCAGCTGAATAAGTGGCTGAATACGCCACATTTGTCATTTAGATGGATAACTTTTGAGTTATCTGTCTAAATGGCTTTTGACTATCAACCTCCTAGTAACTACATTACCTCTGATAATGGTGATCACGTCACTAGAAACGCCGCCTATTGTTGACAACAAAGTATTTTCTTATAGTTAATTAAAACTTGTTTATTATTAGTTCAAAAAGGCCTGGGATAAACACAGAGGATGGAAATGCAGAAATGGGTAACCTGTGCTAACTTCATGTGTGACACTCAAGATGAATAAGCAGAACACCCCGTACTATACGGTGTTGAGTACTATGAAATTATTATTCTCTTACTTCTCAACAGGTATCAGATACTTTTTTGTGCTAAAGCTGTATAATCTATTGCCTCCTGACTGCAGTGGGCTTCAGGCAATCTCAGACAGGAAGCACTAAAAGTTCAATCATTTCCCAGGCAAAATCATCTTGAGTGAAAATAATCTAAGGTCCCATAGGTTAATAGGGGATAAAAACCACCATTTAAAGTGCACTGAAACTTGATAGACTTGTGCTTCCATGCAAATCTGCCTGATCAAAATCACCCAACATGATGATTAGGCTAGCGTCTTCATCTGCGGTCAATTCCTTAATACAATTGCTAGAGGCTCTGCCATTTTTTTAATCTAGCAATGCACTTAGGGAAGAGAAACCCAAATTATAGCTACAAAATGCAAGGTTCCACATTAGGAGTCACCACTCAGGAAAAGGATCTAGGGGTCATCGTTGATAATACATTGAAATCTTCTGCTCAGTGTGCAGCAGCAGCAGCCAAGAAAGCAAACAGAATGCACGGGATTATTAGGAAAGGAATGGAGAATAAAACAGAAAATGTCATAATCCGCTGTATCGCTCCATGGTGCGACCTCATCCTGAGTATTGTGTGCAGTTCTGGTCACCGCATCTCAAGAAAGATAGAGCAGAATTAGAAAAGGTACAGAGAAGGGCGACCAAAATGATAAAGGGGATGGAACAATTCCCCTATGAGGAAAGACTAAAGAGGTTAGGACTCTTCAGCTTGGAGAAGACATGGCTGAGGGGAGATATGACAGAGATCTATAAAATAATGAGTGGAATGGAAAGTTAATCAGTTGTTTATTCTTTCAAAAGGTACAAAGACCAGGGGGACACACAATGAAGTTACATTTAATGCTAATAAGAGAAAAGATTTTTTTACTCAATGCATAATGAAACTCTGGAATTTATTGCCAGAGGATATGGTGAAAGTGCTTAGTGTAATTGCATTTAAAAAAAGGTTTGGACAAGTTCCTTGAGGAGAAATCTATAAACCATTTTTAAGGTGGAATTGCAGGAATCCATTGCTTATCCCTGGGATAGGCAGCATGAAATCTATCTACCCTTGGGATCCTGCCAAACAGGATACTGGGCTTGATCGACCTTCGATTTGACCCAGTATGGCAATCTTATGTAGTTAATAACCTATGGACTCCACCTTAACCAGAGTGGAACCAGGCTGCTGGCACTAACCTATAAAAAGGAGATACATCAGTTTTTAAACTAGAACAAAGGGGAAAGCCGACAGTCGCTCAGCAGCGCATGGTTCTGAAGCATTAGAGTTAGGGCATCCCAACATTGAGGTTCCAATAATAAGAAAAGTAGTCCAAGTGCCTGTAACTAAAAACTCACCTGAGCTAAAAAAATCCAATTTATCCATCAGCTGAAAAGTAGAATGTAAATACAAACAAAAAACTCACTTTGAAATGTTTGTATGCTAATGCCAGAAGTCTAAGAAGTAAGATGGGAGAATTAGAATGTATAGCAGTGAATGATGACATAGACTTAATTGGCATCTCAGAGACATGGTGGAAAGAGGATAACCAATGGGACAGTGCTATACCGGGGTACAAATTATATCGCAATGACAGAGAGGAGCACTCGGGAGGAGGTGTGGCGCTTTATGTCCGGGATGGCATAGAGTCCAACAGGATAAACATCCTGCATGAGACTAAATACAAAATTGAATCTTTATGGGTAGAAATCCCTTGTGTGTCGGGGAAGTCTATAGTGATAGGGGTATACTACCGTCCACCTGGTCAAGATGGTGAGACGGACAGTGAAATGCTAAGAGAAATTAGGGAAGCTAACCAAATTGGTAGTGCAGTAATAATGGGAGACTTCAATTACCCAAATATTGACTGGGTAAATGTATCATCGGGACACGCTAGAGAGATAACGTTCCTGGATGGAATAAATGATAGCTTTATGGAGCAATTGTTTCAGGAACCGACGAGAGAGGGAGCAATTTTAGATCTAATTCTCAGTGGAGCACAGGACTTGGTGAGAGAGGTAACGGTGGTGCGGCCGCTTGGCAATAGTGATCATAATATGATCAAATTTGATTTAATGACTGGAAAAGGAACAGTGTGCAAATCCACAGCTCTCGTGCTAAACTTTCAAAAGGGAAACTTTGATAAAATGAGAAAAATTGTTAGAAAAAAACTGAAAGGAGCAGCTACAAAAGTAAAAAATGTCCAAGAGGCGTGGTCATTGTTAAAAAATATCATTCTAGAAGCACAGTCTAGATGTATTCCACACATTATGAAAGGTGGAAAGAAGGCAAAATGATTACCAGCATGGTTAAAAGGGGAGGTGAAAGAAGCTATTTTAGCAAAAAAAAAAAAAAATCCTTAAAAAATTGGAAGGAGGATCCATCTGAAGAAAATAGGATAAAGCATAAACATTGGCAAGTTAAATGTAAAACATTGATATGACAGACGAAGAGAGAATTTGAAAAGAAGTTGGCTGTAGAGGCAAAAACTCACAGTAAAAACCTTTTTAAATATATCCGAAGCAGAAAGCCTGTGAGGGAGTCAGTTGGACTGTTAGATGTTCACGGGGTTAAAGGGGCACTTAGAGAAGATAAGGCCATCATGGAAAGATCGATTTCTTTGCTTCAGGGTTTACTGAAGAGGATGTTGGGGAGATACCCGTTCCGGAGAAGGTTTTCATGAGCAATGATTCAGGTGGACTGAACCAAATCACGGCGAACCTAGAAGATGTGGTAGACCTGATTGACAAACTGAAGAGTAGTAAATCACCTGGACCGGATGGTATACACCCCAGGGTTATGAAATAACTAAAAATGAGATTTCAGACCTATTAGAAAAAATTTGTAACCTATCATTAAAATCATCCTTTGTATCTGAAGACTGGAAGATAGCAAATGTAATCCCAATATTTAAAAAGGGCTCCAGGAGTGATCCGGGAAACTATAGACCAGCGAGCTTGACTTCAGTTTTGGGAAAAATTGTGGAAACTGTTATAAAGAATAAAATCACAAAACATTTAGATAGACATGATTTAATGGGACACAGCCAGCATGGATTTACTCAAGGGAAGTCTTGCCTCACAAATCTACATTATTTTTAAGGGGTTAATAAACATGTGGACAAAAGTGAACTGCTAGATGTGGTGTATTTGGATTTTCAGAAGACACGCAACAAAGTCCTGCATGAGAGGCTTCTAAGAAAACTAAAAATTCATGGGATAGGAGGTGATCTCTTTTTGTGGATTGTAAATTGGTTAAAAGATAGGAAACAGAGAGTAGGAATAAATGGTCAGTTTTCACAGTGGAAAAAGGTAAACAGTGGAGTGCCTCAGGGATCTGTACTTGGACAGGTGCTTTTTAATGTATTTATAAATGATATGGAAAAGGGTATGATGAGTGAGGTGATCAGATTTGCAGATGACACAAAATTATTCAGAGTAGTTAAATCACAAGCAGACTGTGATACATTACAGGAGGACCTTGCGAGACTGGAAGATTGGGCATCCAAATGGCAGATGAAATTTAATGTGGACAAGTGCAAGGTGTTGCATATAGGGAAAAATAACCCTTCCTATAGTTACATGATGTTAGGTTCCATATTAGGAGCTACCACCCAGGAAAAAGATCTAGGCATCATAGTGGATAACACATTGAAATCGTCGGTTCAGTGTGCTGCGGCAGTCAAAAAAGCAAACAATGTTAGGAATTATTAGGAAGGGAATGGTTAATAGAACGGAAAATGTCATAATGCCTCTGTATCGCTCCATGGTGAGACCGCACCTTGAATACTGTGTACAATTCTGGTACAGAGAAGGGCAACCAAAATGATAAAGGGGATGGAACAGCTTCCCTATGAGGAAAGACTGAAGAGGTTATGGCTGTTCAGCTTGGAGAAGAGATGGCTGAGGGGGGATATGACAGAAGTCTACGAAATCATGAAAGGACTTGAACAAGTTAATGTAAATTGGTTATTTACTCTCTCAGATAATAGAAGGAACAAGGGGCACTCCATGAAGTTAGCAAGTGGCTCATTTAACAAAAATCAAAGAAATTCTTTTTCACTCAGTGCATAGTTAAGCTGTGGAATTCATTGCCAGAGGATGTGATTAGGGCAGTTAGTGTAATTGGATTTAAAAAAGGTTTGGATAAATCCCTAGAGGATAAATCCATAAACTGCTATTAATTAATAAGCAATAGTAGTTTGTGATCTATCTAATGTTTGGGTACTTGCCAGGTAGTTGTGACTTGGATTGGCCACTGTTGGAAACAGGATGCTGGGCTCGATGGACCCTTGGTCTGACCCAGTATGGTATAGCTTATATTCTTATGAGACCTTACAATATTTTTACTTTTTGCTAAAATAAGATAATTTTTACTGGGAAATGATTGAACTTTTAGTGCTTCCTGTCTGAGATTGCCTGACGCCCACTGCAGTCAGGAGGCAATAGATTCTACAGCTTTAGCACAAATAAGTGTCTGATACCTGTCGAGAAGGAAGGGAATAACAATTATTTGAAAAGTAACTGTGTAGTCTGTGAAACATTTCTGTAGGGGGGTAACGTGAGTGGATAATTTGCTGGGCAGGCTGGATGGTTCTTTGTCTGCTCTCGCTTCGTGTACATGCATGCACGCTTCTGCTACACGTCACTCTGTGACAGATCCCATCTCAGGCCGCCGGAGCCTTGAACGATCCTCTCGAGGAGTGAACCGTGGCAGCAGGACCGCATCCCCTCAGTGAAGCAGCGCTGCAGTATGCAGAGGGGATGAGGTCCCTGCAGCTCTGGATCCTTCAGCAGCTGCACAGCACAGAGCCAAACTCGGGAATCTGGCTCCTCTCTTGGTTTCATTCCCGCTCTCTGCTGCCTCTTTTTCCTGACTCTCTTCCTCTTTCCATTTCCTTTGCCTGTGCCTTTTGCTCTCCTCTCTCTTACTTTCTCATTCCCGCTCTCCCTCCTTCTCTCTCTCAGTGCCTGCGAAGATTGAGAAAGGGCCTGCGAACATGAAGGTGAAGCCGGGGGCCACGGTGACACTGAGAGCTCGCATCAGTGGCGATCCAGCACCGGACGTGGGCTGGACAAAGGACGGAGAGGACATCGAAGAGGACGAGAGGTAAGCAGAGATTTAATGGGGGTGGGGGGCAGCACAGAGGCACAGCGGGTCCCCAGACTGATGGGTTTATTATCGTTAAAGCACCTCCTGGGCATCGTTCTGAAGAGAGTTTTCCAACACCACCTCCTGTTTCTCACAACCTTTTACTCACTAATGCTTATTTATTCAGCACGCGACACCTCTTGTTAATCTTGTCAGGATAGTGGCTCCAGATGGGTTAACCCTGCTCTCTGGCACTCTCTCACCTGAAGAAGGGGCTTAAGGCTGCATATTTTAGGGTCAAGAACGTTGCACCATTCCAGAAATCAGTAACCCAGGGGGCAGAAAGCTGCACTGGTGGTGATTCTCCTCTCTGCAAAGGCTGCACTCGCGCTGTCGTCTGGGGGAGAGAGATACAGAAATCCATTTCTGCTTTCTATCCTCCAAAGGACGTCCATTCTGATAGGCACAAAAATCCGATTCTGCTCTCTGCTACAGTCAGAAGGGACTGAGTGTCCCTGTGAAATAAGGAAGCTTGGAGGTCTGGAGTGCACTGTGAACAGTGCCTCCGCCTTATTACACCTGCAATCTGACCTGCTCGCCTGTTTCTTCATTTTCAGAGTTTTCTATAACATCGAAAGTGACACCACCACTTTAACCATCAAGAAAGCCATGGCGGCTGACTCGGGGAAATACGAGGTCTTTGTGGAAAACAGCCTGGGGATGGATCAGTCCTTTGCCAGAGTTGATGTGGCCTGACCTGCCTACCCAGGAATCACAGAAAAGCCATACTGCATGATGTTAAATAAATAATAATAAACCATGAAAGCACATCCTCCTCCCCATTGCCGTGATTTACTGGTTATAAAACATGTAGTGTGCATTCCTTGTCTGCACATTTGTGGAATCGCGGAGAAAATCCCATGCACACGGTGATGCAGAGTACAGCGAGGCTGCCATAAGTGAATGTTTGCAGGAGGCAGCATCTGAAAGGCCTTCGGCGACCCGGTCCCTCTAGAAGGATCCACAGGATTCAGCAGATGCACATCCTTAGTCAAAGTCACACATTTTCTGCACCATTATCAGTTCTTGTGTTTAATAAAATCTTTTGTTGTCGTTCCTAAACTCACGCTTATAGTCCCACTCTTTTCTCCCGTCTCTTTCTTTCCATAAAGGCTGAATCTCCTGGACCCAGCAGTTTCCTTCTGCTCCTCTGAGCTCCGTACATAAGGGCTAAAGATTGATGCTCCCTCAAGGACCCTGAGTCTGACTCTTAAGTGCCAGAGCTGTGCAATGGGAGGACTCCCTGCTGAGCTATTCCGCTAGCTCACGGGCAGTCCAGGATGGAGCCAACTATTGGCTAACATACCTCTATAACTTTAGGACCACAAGAGAGATGTCTTAAAGTTACCTGGATAAACGTATCCAGCTAACTTTAACATAGCTGGATATATTCTGCAATGCATGGTGGTGCACTGCTCAGTATCCCAGCACAGTCAGCCAGATAAATGTATCCAGCAGGGTCTGAATATGGGCCTGAAGGTGTTCTGGGTAGAGTGGTAGATCTGGAGATGCTCAGGCAGACAGAGAGATTCATAGAGGAGACCTACAAGGGCACTGTAGCAAAGTCTCAACTCTAGTCTGGCAGCCCCTGTGCTGAAGGCTGGAAGAAGAGCATCACCTTGACGTCGCAGTAAGCAATCCTGTAGGTAGATCCTGCTCTCCAGGCAATGCCATGTCCTCTTGCACCAAGGATGGGTCTCCAAGGGAAGAATTAGGGTGGCCATTGTAGTTGTCAATTCAATCATTAGGAACAAAGAAAGCTGGGTGGCTGGTGGAACACGAGGTTCACTTGGCAACTTGCCTGCCTGGTGCAAAGATGGTGGATTTCACGCGTCACCTAGAAAGGATTTTAGACAGTGCTGGGGAGGAGCCGGCTGTCGTGGTACATGTGGGTGCCAACAATATAAGGAGTGGGAAGGAGGTTCTGGAAGCCAGGTTTAGGCTTTTAGATAGAAAGCTGAAATCCAGAACCTGAAGGCTAGCAGTCTTGGAAATGCTCCCCGTTCCACAGGCAGGACCCACGAGGCAGGCAGAGCTCCCGAGCGTCAATGCGAGGATGAGATGATGGTGCAGGGAAGAGGGATTTGTAAGGAACTGGGGAACATTTTGGGGAAGGAGGTGCCGTTTCTGAAAGGATGGGAGCAAGCTGCTGGCACTAACGTTTAAAAAGGAGATAAAGCTGACCGTCACTCAGAAGTGCATGGTATCTCCCACAGATAGTGGCAGAAAGGGAAGTTACAGCTGCCTGAGATGGAGGGCCCAATAAAGGTCCCATTGCTTTTGGAATCTTTGAATAGGTTTTTACTTCTATAATATATTTTATTTTTTATTTTCAGTTTTATTAGGTTTGATGTTGTCTTGTCTTATTTCTGTTTATTTATTACGGATATTAAGTTATAGCCCACAGGAAGCAAAGATTTCAAACCTATAAAGCCAATTTTAAAAGGAGCACGCAAGCAAAAATGCGCTCAGGTTTATATTTCGACCAAAAGTACAAGTGAACTATTTAAAATATCCCTTCCACGGGTACGTGTGCTGAGAGGGAGAGAGGCTCTTAAAGGGCCAATCTGACACTGTATATTTTATTTATTTATTTAGCATTTTTACATACTGATTTTCCAGTAACAGAATTACTAATCAAGTCGGTTTACATTTTTAACAATAACCTTGACAAAAGTTGTCTTAGATGATAGAACTTGGATAGAAATAACTGGGGATAACAATATAAAGTAAAACGTTATGGGGCCTAATGTAGGCTGAATTTAGGAAAGATGTTAGGTGAGGCATGGGTTTTAAGAATGGACTGCATAGAGATAAATAGCAAGAGCGTTCTCTTGGAGGGGTTCCCAATGGGAAGGGATCATTGGTTGGAGTACTAATAGAATGTAGAGTTAGGAGAAAGCTTGGTTGACTAACCAGGTCTTGAGTCTTTTTTTAAAGGTGATAGGGCATTGTATTAATCTGAGGTCTGATGGAAGAGAATTCCAAAGTTTGGGTCCAGCTGTGGAGAAAGCTCTTTTACTTAATGCTGACTTAATCGGTGGGGCCTGTAGATTGTCTCTATATGCTTGTCTCACTGGTCTGGCGGAGGTGCGAGGTTGTAGAGGGATCTTGAGCTCGAGTGGGGCGATGTTATGTATATGTAACACCCCCGTGACCACTTACCTGGTGGGGCGTTCCTGGATCTGGGACCAACTTGGCACGAGCCCCCCAGGGCAGTCTCCGCTGGTCCTCACATTCTTGGCACCTGATGCCTCCACCTGGAGAAGGCGGCGTTAGTGGGTGGGATTTCCCTTCCTTCAACCCAGGAAAACAAGAGGGACTATGAACAAGGCTGCAGTATGTACAAATATATACAGGTTTATTAGACTATACAGGCATATACGTTTCTACATGAATATGTACATGGCTAATAGGACGTCATGCAGCACATTCATCTACTCGTGGTTAGTAGTCTCAGTCTATACAGCTATATACATTTCTACATGACTATGTACATGGCTAATAGGACGTCAAGCAGCACACTTATCTACTCGTGGTTAGTAGTCTCAGGCCACACAACTATATACATTTCTACATGACTATGTACATGGCTAATAGGATGTCAAACAGTACACTTATCTACTCGTGGTTAGTAGTCTCATTCTATACAACTATATACATTTCTACATGAATATGTACATGGCTAATAGGATGTCAAACAGTACACTTATCTACTCGTAGTTAGTAGTCTCATTCTACACAGCTATATACATTTCTACATGACTATGTACATCGCTAATAGGACGTCAAGCAGCACACTTATCTACTCATGGTTAGTAGTCTCATTCTACACAAGTATATACATTTCTACATGACTATGTACATGGCTAATAGGATGTCAAGCAGCACACTTATCTACTCGTGGTTAGTAGTCTCATTCTATACAACTATATACATTTCTACATGACTATGTACATGGCTAATAGGATGTCATACAGCACACTTATCTACTCATGGTTAGTAGTCTCATTCTACACAACTATATACATTTCTACATGACTATGTACATGGCTAATAGGATGTCAAGCAGCACACTTATCTACTCGTGGTTAGTAGTCTCAGTCTATACAACTATATACATTTCTACATGACTATGTACATCACTAACAGGTCGTCAAGCAGCACACTTATCTACTTGGGTTAGTAGTCTCAGTCTATACAACTATATACATTTCTACAAGGCAGCAAAAACATCTAACATTTGGCAATTTTAGGGTTGTTGGACCTAACACGCTGGAGAATAGAGGGGGCCTCATGTATTCCCACTTACTCAAGCATTGCTGTTATCCTTCCCCACTGGGCGGGGGGAGGGGGGGGAAGGGTCTGTCTCCTTCATTGAGAGGTCAAAGCCAACACCGGTAAAGCAAACTCTACCTCCCAGTCTGTTGTTGGAGGTCTAACACCCTCCTGGAGGACCCTTTGATCTGAGAACCTGCTGTTATCCTTTATTTCTAGACCTGCCCAGGCTTTACATGAAACTGAGATTAACTAATATAATAAATTATATAATGAAAAAGATAAAACAATGCTTATATAAAAATGAACAATGTTGTAAACATATTATATAATAAATTAAGTTAAAAGAAATACTATTCCTTGACAGGAAAGTTTCACAGGCTGATGACTGTCCTACTATCAGTGGGATTGGTCCTCTCCACTTAATAGTTGCAGTGTCTATTAAAATAAAAGCCAATCATATGCTAATGTCCAGCCATGCTTCTGCCTCACCTATTGTCTGACCCTAGAAGGGCCACTTCTCAGCCAAAATTACTGAGAATAAGACAGGACTTCAGTGAGAGAGCCATATATACCCACCCCTGTCCTGTCTCTTTGTATCCAATGTGTCTGGGAACTTCACACCCAATGTGTCTGAATGCCCATGCTAGTCAGGGTGAAATCTGTCTGCCTCCCAGTACTGTCTTCCAGAACATTTCATTCACAAATCCCTTCCCCACTCATAGTTCTGTAATTTAGAAGTTTAAATCCTCTGAATTTTTGGTTAGTGGTATTTCCTACAAAATTACCCAGAGGTCCAGGGGACTGTGACATGCAAATCTCTACCTAAATGTCTGACTGATGCCTTCAATGGTCAGTGAAGTATCCTCACAGCAGGACGCATGGTAGATGTATTGTTCTGTTCTCTCCTGTAACTCACTCCAACCTCAGTCTCTTGGGTCTGCGTGTGGAGGGGGTTTCAATTTGATCAGCTTCTGACTCTGATGCCTCTTCTCTGAGCACTAGCAAATGACTGGCTGTTAGCTTAACAGGAACTGTAATCACTGTAATCAGTTATTTACTCTATCAGATAATAGAAGGACTAGGGGGCACTCCATGAAGTTAGCAAGTAGCACATTTAAAACAAATCAAAGAATTTTTTTTTTTTTCACTCCGTGCATAGTTAAGCTCTGGAATTCATTACCAGAGGACGTGGTTACAGCAGTTAGTGTAACTGAGTTTACAAAAGATTTGGATACGATCCTAGAGGTTAAATCCATAAACTGCTATGATGGTAATTAATAAGCAATAGTAGCATGGGATCTATCTAATGTTTGGGTACTTACCAGGTTCTTGTGGCCTGGTTTGGCCTCTGTTGGAAACAGGATGCTGGGCTTGATGGGCCCTTGGTCTGACCCAGCATGGCATGTTCTTATGTTCTTATAAAATATTCTCCACCCAAATTAATTTGGATTTAGGAAACACCACTCAACTGAGACAACTCCTCTCATTAACAGACTTGGCTTTGCGAGGGCTTGACACAGATTACTCTTATTGCCTTGTGCTACTTGACGTAACAGCTGCCTTTGATATTTTGGACCATACTCTGTTATGCCATCAGATGAGAAGCATGGGACTCTATGGCAGGGTTCTCAGATGGTTCACTTCATTTCTGTACCACAGAACACTCCAAGTCAAATTGGGCAACCATATGTCTGACACTTTCCAGTGTGACACAGGGGTTCCTCAAGGCTCAGCCTTCTCAGCAATACTTTTCAATATTAGAGATGTGAATCGGAACTGGAATCGGTTCCGATTCACATCGTGAAATTTATTTCATGCGGTCCGATCGTTTTTTTTTTTTATCGGCTGCGCCCGATAAACAAAAAACCCACTCCGACCCTTTAAAACAGATCCCTTAGCTTCCCCCATCCTCCTGACCCCCCCAAAAAAAACCCTTTTTAACAGTACCTGGTGGTCCAGTGGGGGTTCCGGGAGCGATTTCCCTCTCTCGGGCTGCCGGCTGCTACTAATAAAAATGGCGCCGATGCCCCTTTGCCCTTACCATGTGACAGGGTATCCGTGCCATTGGCCGGCCCCTGTCACATGGTAGAAGCACTGGATGGCCTATCGGTTTCGGGGAGCCCCCAATTTCTGACAACTTTGAAAATATCGTACGATATTTTCAATCGTCAGAAAAACGATTCACATCCCTATTCACAGCCCGAAAAACGATTCACATCCCTATTCAATATGTACATGCTCCCACTGTGTAAATTACTGACAAATCTAGGTATAACTTTCTTCTTGTATGCTGATTACTCGCAGTTTTACATTCCACTTTCCAGATCATTTGAAAACACAGCTTCGATACTCTCCACCTTTATGAGAGCAACACAACAGCAACTATAGCATCTTAAAATGACATTAAACCATTTGGCTGACTAGAAACTCATCGACAGTTAAACAACCTGCCCTAGACCTGGGTAATTTTCAAATTAAACTCTCAAATCAAGTACAAGATTTAGAAGAGAACCTCACAATGAAAATACACATCAGTAAATTAATTAAGACAGGTTTCACCAAGTTGTGAATACTGCATAGGCTGAAACCATTTCACTTTTATGGGCTTACATACTGTATTACAAACTCTAATCTTCTCAGATCTCAACTACTGTAACTCTTTACTACTGGGTCTTCCAGCAAGTCACTGAAAACCTCTGCAACTATTACAAAATGCTGCAGCAAGACTACTATTAGGATCAAGGAAATACGATCACATTACACCCTCGCTGATGTCACTGCTTTGGTTACCAGTACAATCCAGAATCTACCATAAAGTATTAACGATAATATTCAACATCATTCATTCCAATAACACTGGCTTGTTAGGAGAGTCCCTGCAACCTCACAATCCTCAAGGAATACTAAGATCTCAAAATAAAGGATTATTGTCAATTCCCACAATACAGAACCTCAAAATCAAGAAGGACAAAAGATAATAATCAAATCATGAAGGGTAAATCATACGAGAGAATGCACGATTCTTAAAACAATGCACTGACTAAGATGTGAAAACTATCATTTTGCTCTAATTATCTGTACTCTTTTCTTTATGTACTAGATTAATTTTAGAAAATGTCACTTGATAAATATGAATGCCTACCTATAACCAATCGTTGTTTGTTTGTTTGTTGAGTTATAATTATGAATGTCACTTTGTAACCTATAACCAATCGTTGTTTGTTTGTTTGTTGAGTTATAATTATGAATGTCACTTTGTAACCATTGTGATCTATACATGGGACGACGGTATATAAATGTTTATATAAATAAAAATAATTGTCTAGAAATGGACTCTGACTGACTCATGAACTTTCTCACATCCTTGACTCAGCTGAATGATATTTTCAGTACAATCCAGGACTTCATAAGGATGACTCCCTGCAATGCCTTCACACTGATGAAGTTCACCCAAGTGAAAGCTTCACTTTTCAACCTGGCTGCAAGCAAACTGCAACCTATGTATCTAGTGCCGAGTGCTCCTCTGGCCTACAAGGGTCACTGTGGGTCACTTGGATGATCTATTTCATCCTCCCAACTCGGTGCTCCTCGCTTCCAATGACAGCCATCTTGTTTTCTGCACAAACCGTACCCGCAGCAGTGAACTGCTAGAGCTTGTCCCTACCTCAGACCTCTTACTCTGAGTCCACTCTTATTTTTGGAAGATTTCTTCATCTCCTCATTCTATAGCCGATTGGCTTCTGGTTTCCTGTAGCTTGCTCGATTCCAGGTCTTTCTCATGCCTCACTGGCCACCCGCAGCAGAGGCGCAGACCAGCATCAGGCTGGCAGAGACAGAAGACACTCAAAGTTTCTGCTTCCACTGTCATTTGCCTGGATTTGCCTCTACAGATACCAAACTGCTCAGTCCTGGGACAACCACCGTCACAATAATATTCTATGAATATTGATCCTGGAACTTTTAACAAGACAAACTTTTTAACCTACATTTCTGGTTATCATCTCTTGGTTCCAAGAATCATTCTCTGCTTTTGAACTTTCTGGCTTTGCTGAACACTGCTTCATCTGACTATGATTACCAGGTCTCCACTGATCTTGTTCTTGAATCTACGTCATCTTAACCCAATCATGTGACTCATGTAAATGGCCCAAAAATCCCAGAAATTCTCCTGAAGAAAGAAATGAGAAGATTTGCGACTCTGAGCCTTGCAGGCCGCAGGGCACTACCGCCCGCTCAGCACACCAATTCTCAAACACCCGCCAGACCCGTAGCTAAGCGAAGGAAGTGGAAAACGTCCTGGCTTTCAAAAGCATCACTACTGTAGCTGGAGAGTAAACCTTCTTCACCGTGCGTAGCTTTTCAAAGCAGAATGGACTTGGATTCTTGTGCACCAGGGGACCCTGGACAAGGAGGTTCCTGAGAGGCGGTGCACATAAGGGGCTGTCAGATAAAAGCGAGCCGCACGCATGTATAAAATGTGCCTGATTTTAATATCGGCGTGCGTGGCGACACGATTGGGCCTTTGCCCAGTTCCCTCCCAGTCCGCTCCAATTAAGGAGCGGACTGGGAGGGAACTTTCCTATCCCCCTACCTACCCTCCCTCCCTTTTCCCCTCTTCTCCCTGACCCCTCTACTAACCCTATCTGCTCTCATTTTTCTTGTTGATGCAGGAGTAACTTCCGCCTGCTGTCCGGCTGCCGGCACGCACTTCCCCAGGACACAGACGCCGTCCCGGCCGGCTGCCGCCCCTTTTCGAAACCCAGGCACTTCTGCCCGTACCGGGAGATACACTCGTGGTCGGGCCCTTTTTGGAAATGCGCTCGGCGCGTACTCGGCCCGGCCAGGCGCATATTCCCCGTTTCGGCGCGCACAGGGTTTTGAAAATGTGGGCTTCTGGGTACTGCAGGGATGGCCTGGTTAGTCCTGGATCCCCTCTCTCCGTCCTGCATGTAAAGGTTAAGCTGCTTCTTTGTAACTGACAGGAGGCTGTCGTGGAAGGGAAGTGATTTCGGGGCTGCAAGGGATTAATCAATCGGTCTCTTTGCTTCTCTGCTTGATAGGTAATGTTGACTTTTACCGGATGTGAATTATAACATTTTCCGAGTGTGGAGCGCCGCAGGGTTGAAGCATATTAAACAGCTCTGTGGAGGTCCAACATTAAACGCAAGTCTTTCTCAACCCTTCAGGAACTTTTTAATCTACTGTGCACACATTTTTTTTGCCTTTTTACAAGTTAGACCAGGGGTGGCCAATTCCAGTCCTCGAGAGCCACAAACAGGCCAGGTTTTCAGGATAACCACAGTGAATATGTGTGCAGTAGATGCACATACACTGCCTCCATTGCTTGCAAATCTCTCTCATGCATATTCACTGTGCATATCCTGAAAACCTGGCCTGTTTCTGGCTCTTCAGTCCTGGAGTTGGCCACCCCGGAGTTAGGCACTATTTAGATTTCTTGAAATGGAGAGCAGAAGCTTTTAAGCTTGAACAGAAGTTTCTAGATGATATGCACAATGTCGGGGATAGGAAAAATTCTGTATCACAATGGCACCTATTATCGGGCTGATACAGTAAGGTCCGCGGGAGAGGCGCGCGCACAGGCCTGTGAACGCGATACAGTATGCAAATTAGGCCCAGCGGTAAAAACAGGTAAAAGGAGGCGCTAGGGACACTAGCGCGTCCCTAGCGCCTCCTTTTGGACCGGAGCGGCGGCTGTCAGCAGGTTTGACAGCTGACGCTGGTTCTCGAGCCCGCTGACAGCCACAGGTTCGGAAACCAGACGCCGGCAAAATTGAATGTCCGGTTTTCGACCCGTGAGCCGCGGGCCAACTTCAAATTTTTTTAATTTTTTTTGTACTCTTTGGGACCTCCGACTTAATATCTCCATGATATTAAGTCGGAGGGTGCACAGAAAAGCAGTTTTTACTGCTTTTCTGTGCACTTCCCCGGTGCCAGCAGAAATTAGCGCTTACCTTTGGGTAGGCGTTAATTTCTGAAAGTAAAATGTGCGGCTTGGCTGCACATTTTACTTTCTGAATCACGCGGGAATACCTAATAGCGCCCTCAACATGCATTTGCATGCTGAGGGCGCTATTAGGTTCGGGGGGGGGGGGGGGGTTGGACGTGCGTTTTCGGCCCCTTACTGAATAAGGGGTAATGCTAGCGTGTCGAAAAAGCGCATCCAATGGAGGGTTAACAGTGCGCTCCGTTAGAGCGCACTGTACTGTATCGGCCCGTATGTAAGTCAAAACTTTCCCTCTCAGTTTTGGAAGATTTGGGTAAAATTTGAGTGGGATCTTAAATGCTGATATTCAAACTGACGACATGCAAAGGTACTTTTAGAAATTACATAAGTTGAACTCAGATACAAATATGAAGGAGATGAAAATTAAATGGCTGCATCATTCCTACGCAGATGTCAAGAGGTTTCGTATGAAATTAGAAATCGCCCCATTTTGTAACAGATGCCAGAGTGAAAATCGTATGATACTACGTAAGTTTCTGCTATGTAGTGAAGTGGCTCATATTTGGGAGGGAATAGTCCAGGTAACACAGACCTGTAACTTCCAGAAAAGGGGGAACTATTCTTATTTGGGGATTTGTCTACAATGGTCAGAAGAAGTTTGTTAATCTGACCCTGCAGCTAGCCTGTAAGTGGACAGAGCACTCACCAGCAGACAAAACCTTTTGGCAATGTACAATGTCTGTGCTAATGCATTTGCAATGTTTAGATCTGAAAGTGGCCAAACCATTAGTTGCTTCAGATTTTGGGACTACATGGGGATCTTTTTTTGTTCTTTTACAGCTGAAGTGCAGAAGAATGAGTTGGAGCCGGGATATGCACAGGGTGGCTCTGCCTGACAGTGCACCGTGGCTTGCCACAATGGTTTGCTCTAGGAGGGGGCTGCTAGGGAGATAGGGGGTTTTTTTTAAATTACTTTATTGTAATGTGTATAATTACTGAGTGCTGGATTTATCTGCGGTGAGTGTCTCAATTGGGTTGGGAAGTATCAGGTTGACTGGAGCTGCGAGAACCTATCCCTTTTCTGGAAAGTGAAAAGCTGCAGTACATGGGTGACTGAAGACGAGCAGCTCTGTGCAGGGATGTTTTTTCTTGCCCTGCTTTGGATGGTATTTTATTGCACTGTATTGTTGGCTTTCTCCTGTAGTGCAGAATAAAAGCCATTAAAATTAAAAAAAAAGATAAAAGATAAAGGCGGGCTTCTGAAAGACGTGCAGGGCGTGAGGCGGGGAGCAGGATGCTCCGAGACAGGCAGAACCCAGGCTGGGAAGGAGGAGGCCCCCTGTGCTGCAGGGCTCCTCAGATTTGGGATAAGGATGCTGGACTCAGTGGGGGTCTATAGCAGATGATGATTACTGCTCAGGACAGCAGGGCAGTGACTGCCGGCGACTCCTTACACAATGCTGCCCCCTGCAGGCGCCTGGGCTCATTCCACGCCTGCCTGCCTGCCTGCTGAGGTCACCGCTCTGCAAATAACAGGTCCTTACCATAACAGGGCCCAGCTGTCAGCCCGGCACTATCCTTGGACTTGGCTCGAACAGGTGCACTCGCGATGGGGGAGCGGAGAGCCAGTCCCAAAGAGGAAAGCCCGCGTCAGCCAAAGAGTCGTGTTCCTGGCAGGCAGGCAGCCTCGACGCGACTTTTCCCTGCACCGTGCAAGGGCAATTGTAGTTACAATGAGCAGCACCAGCCAGGAATGTCAGTGAACCATAACAGACTAAAACGCGTTTTAAAAGATGGTTGTGTTTCAAAACCTTGCAAGGTACAATTCCAGTGCACCTCCCTTAAATCCAAATAATAAGACCAGCACTGCGGGTGAGGCCTGATGCAGAACCTGGCACTGTTATTAAACCCTGTGCACCCCAGCCATGGTTCTGGCTCTGGCCACCACTTTCCCCCCTTCAGATCATCCTACACTATCAGAGCAGGATCCCTCTCCCGGTCAGCGCACGCCAAGAACGCGGCTCTGCACTTTTTGGCATTAAATCTGAACGGCTCAGCATTAGACCAGTCCTCGAGGTTCCTTCATTCCTTCATTCTGTTTGCTTCCTCTGGGTGCCCTCCCCTCTATCTCCTCTGCAATATCACTGGCAAATATCCTCCCATTTGACATACCATGTATAGTCCAGCTGTATATATTCCATATATATATATTTCCATGTATATTTCCGCTGATTATAATCCATGTTTCTGTATTATTAATTTATTGTTTTATGTTAATTTATAGTTTGTAATTTTGTTAACTTATTGTTCAATTACTTAATTCTGTCCTATCTTCCGACATCCATGTTTTTACTCTCCCTGTTTTAATGTAACTTCTCTTTTCCACTTATACGTTAATTGGTTTTTCCCCTTGTTCTAATGTAAACCGGTACGATAAGACCTGGTCTTGAGTGTCGGTATAGTAAAAGAAGTTAAATAAATAAATAAAAAATAAAAGGCATTGACCAGAAGCAGCCCTGGCACAGATCCCTGGGGCTCTCCAGTTATCCCCCTTTCTCTCCTCAGAGTGACTCCCATTTACTATTACCCTCTGTCGTCGCTCACTCAGCCACTTTCTATTTAATACTGTGAGCGGTTCCACAGCATGGAAAGAGAAACACTCCAAAAACATAAGACCAAGAATCGACATGAAGCTCTCACCTTTCTGATTCATATTCCCCACCCCCTACCCTGTTCTGTATTAATTACCAAAACGTCCAATCTTTCCCTCAGCTTAAAATATCCTCTGGGCTTCAACAGAGACTGGTGACTCAACAGGTCTCTGCGTCTTAAGATTTCCATCACTGCACGGGTCTGCATTTCAGCTTTGCATGACAGGAACCACGCTGGTGCCTCAGGATTCCTGCAGAATAAAATGATCTGCCTGGCCATAGTTAAGAGCAACACATAAAGATATCACGACCCCTGCTGGTAACAGGATAGCTTCACTAAAATTATACAGATATGTCATCTTACCATTCCAATCCATACTTTCATCCAACACGTGAATTTGTTCCCAATGCACCTGTACCTTAGGCCATGGCACAAGCTGCCGTTTTGGTTATTGCATTTTAAACCCAGATTATCCCAGTGCTGCATCTCAGCACCTCTTCTTCCTGTTAAATGCACCCTGCGTAAGATCTTAAATTGTAGCTCTCTTGCTATTTTGTTCTCCTTTTCACCAGGATTTCTAGCCATAAAGATTCACTACAGCATTTTGTGTCCTGCAGAACTTTTATCCTGTTTGACGTAATCCCCTCTTTAATGTATATAGTGCCACCCCCTGACGTAATCCCCTCTTTAATGTATCTTGTGCCACCCCCTGACATCACAGTCTCCCACTGGTTATCCTCCAGGTCTCTGAGATGTAAATTATATCCAGCTCTTCATCTGGTGCTATGCACTCTAACTCTCCCATTATATCACAAACCCTAAACTTCCGCTGAATGGGGATTATCTGACAGCGAGAGAAGTCGGGTTTCTAATAGTTGAGCACTCGGGATTTCAATCTTGTACACTGTTCTGAAGGTGCAGAAATGATTACAATATTCTCCCACATGTACATTGATATCTGATAAAGGATGAATACTGAACCCTCCTTCTATTTTTATGTACGTGCTTTTAGGCAAGGTGCTTTATTCAAGATACAGCACACGTTAATGAACGTACAGAATATTCAGGGGTCATACTGGATCTGAAGTTGCTTTACAGCAGCATTCCCTGAGCTGCTGCATTAGACATTATATCGGCGGTACTGTAAGCACACATCAGGCCATACAGAGCACGTCATCGTTCATACTGTAAACACACATCAGGCCATACAGAGCACGTCGTCGTTCATACTGTAAGCACACATCAGGCCATACAGAGCACGTCGTCGCTCATACTGTAAACACACATCAGGCCATACAGAGTACGTCGTCGCTCATACTGTAAACACACATCAGGCCATACAGAGCACGTCGTCGCTCATACTGTAAGCACACATCAGGCCATACAGAGTACGTCATCGCTCATACTGTAAACACACATCAGGCCATACAGAGCACGTCGTCGCTCATACTGTAAGCACACATCAGGCCATACAGAGCACGTCGTCGCTCATACTGTAAGCACACATCAGGCCATACAGAGTACGTCGTCGCTCATACTGTAAGCACACATCAGGCCATACAGAGTACGTCGTCGCTCATACTGTAAGCACACATCAGGCCATACAGAGCACGTCGTCGTTCATACTGTAAGCACACATCAGGCCATACAGAGTACGTTGTCGCTCATACTGGAACCGGCTACAATGGCCTTACACGAGAATTATTTTTTTCTTTCCGTATGAATTTTACCTCCCAACACATAGCATGATTAGGGGGCTGGCGATGGCACCTGGCAGAGCAAATTTATCTATTACAAAGTTTTGAGCTGAAGGTGATCAACTGAAATTCCATAAACAATTAAAAACTTGGCTTATGGCATCAGGCAGCAGTGGTTTGTAGTTCAATAATATAAATCAAATAAATAAGAAATAAAATATATTTTGGTACAGGTTAAAATCTGTATATTTGGTGACTGATGGGCTGTTTTGTTTTGTGTTTGGCAAAATATTGATTAGTTCTTTATTATTCACTGCTTTGGGCAATTTTTAATCTGTAAAGCAATTAAGGGATGATACAGGAAACTACAGACCACTGAATCTGACATCTGGGCCAGGGAAAATGGTAGAAACTATCATAAAGAATAAAACTGCTGACCATATAGATAAGCAGAGTTTAATGGATTTAGCCAAGGGAAGTCTTGCCCTCAAATTTTCTACATTTCCTTGAGGATGTAAATAAACCTGTGGATAAAGGTGATCCAGCTGATACAGTGTATCTGGATTTGCAGAAAGCATTTGACAAAGTCGCTCATGAGACACTTCTAAGGAAATTAAAAAGTCATGGGATAGGGGGTTGTGTCCTATTCTGGATTGTGAACTGGTTAAAAAATAGAAAACAGAGAATAGAGCTAAATGGTAAATTTTCCCAATGGAAAAAGGTGAATACTGGAGTGTCCCAGGGATCTGTTCTACACACTAGCTACACAGTGCAAGGTTCCACATTAGGAGTCACCACTCAGGAGAAGGATTGAGGCATCATCGCTGATAATACATTGAAATCTTCTGCTCAGTGTGCAGCAGCAACAGCAGCCAAGAAAGAAAACAGAATGCTGGGGATTATTAGGAAAGGAAAGGAGAATAAAACAGAGAATATCATAATGTCTCTGTATCCCTCCATGGTGCATCCTCATCTTGTGTTCATATATCATACACAAACAGAATGCTGGGGATTATTAGGAAAGGAATGGTGAATAAAACAGAGAATATCATAATGTCTCTGTATCACTCCATGGTGCGACCTCATCTTGTGTTCATATATCATACACAAACAGAATGCTGGGGATTATTAGGAAAGGAATGGAGAATAAAACAGAGAATATCATAATGTCTCTGTATCACTCCATGGTATGACCTCATCTTGTGTTCATATATCATACACACACAGAATGCTGGGGATTATTAGGAAAGGAATGGAGAATAAAACAAAGAATATCATAATGTCTCTGTATCACTCCATGGTGCATCCTCATCTTGTGTTCATATATCATACACAAACAGAATGCTGGGGATTATTAGGGAAGGAATGGAGAATAAAACAGAGAATATCATAATGTCTCTATCACTCCATGGTGTGACCTCATCTTGTGTTCATATATCATACACAAACAGAATGCTGGGGATTATTAGGAAAGGAATGGAGAATAAAACAGAAAATATCATAATGTCTCTGTATCACTCCATGGTGCATCCTCATCTTGTGTTCATATATCATACACACACAGAATGCTGGGGATTATTAGGGAAGGAATGGAGAATAAAACAGAGAATATCATAATGTCTCTATCACTCCATGGTGTGACCTCATCTTGTGTTCATATATCATACACAAACAGAATGCTGGGGATTATTAGGAAAGGAATGGAGAATAAAACAGAAAATATCATAATGTCTCTGTATCACTCCATGGTGCATCCTCATCTTGTGTTCATATATCATACACAAACAGAATGCACGGGATTATTAGGGAAGGAATGGAGAATAAAACAGAGAATATCATAATGTCTCTGTATCACTCCATGGTGCGACCTCATCTTGTGTTCATATATCATACACAAACAGAATGCTGGGGATTATTAGGAAAGGACTGGAGAATAAAACAGAGAATATCATAATGTCTCTGTATCACTCCATGGTGCATCCTCATCTTGTGTTCATATATCATACACAAACAGAATGCACGGGATTATTAGGGAAGGAATGGAGAATAAAACAGAGAATATCCTAATGTCTCTGTATCACTCCATGGTGTGACCTCATCTTGTGTTCATATATCATACACAAACAGAATGCTGGGGATTATTAGGAAAGGAATGGAGAATAAAACAGAGAATATCCTAATGTCTCTGTATCACTCCATGATGCATCCTCATCTTGTGTTCATATATCATACACAAACAGAATGCTGGGGATTATTAGGATAGGAATGGAGAATAAAACAGAGAATATCCTAATGTCTCTGTATCACTCCATGATGCATCCTCATCTTGTGTTCATATATCATACACAAACAGAATGCTGGGGATTATTAGGAAAGGAATGGAGAATAAAACAGAGAGTATCCTAATGCCTCTCTATCACTCCATGGTGCACCCTCATCTTGTGTTCATATATCATACACAAACAGAATGCTGGGGATTATTAGGAAAGGAATGGAGAATAAAACAGAGAATATCATAATGTCTCTGTATCACTCCATGGTGCATCCTCATCTTGTGTTCATATATCATACACAAACAGAATGCTGTGGATTATTAGGAAAGGAATGGAGAATAAAACAGAGAATATCATAATGTCTCTGTATCACTCCATGGTGCATCCTCAGCTTTATTCATATATCATACACAAACAGAATGCTGGGGATTATTAGGAAAGGAATGGAGAATAAAACAGAGAATATCATAATGCCTCTGTATCACTCCATGGTGCATCCTCATCTTGTGTTCATATATCATACACAAACAGAATGCTGGGGATTATTAGGAAAGGAATGGAGAATAAAACAGAGAATATCATAATGTCTCTGTATCCCTCCATGGTGCATCCTCATCTTGAGTATTGTGTGCAGTTCTGGTCACCGCATCTCAAAAAAGATAGAGCAGAATTAAAAAAAGTACAGGGAAGGGCGACCAAAATGATAAAGGGGATGGAACAGCTCCCCTATGAGGAAAGACTAAAGAGGTTAGGACTCTTCAGCATGGAGAAAGAGACGGCTGAGGGGGGATATGATAGAGATCTAAAAAATAATGAGTGGAATGGAATAAGTAAATGTTAATCAGTTGTTTACTCTTTCAAAAAGAAGAAAGAGCACAATGAAATTATTGGATAATACATTTAAAACTAATAAGAGAAAAGTTTTTACTTAACAAATAATTAAGGTCTGGAATTCATTGCCAGAGGATTTGGTGAAAGCTATTAGTGAAGCTGCATTTAAAAACAGGATTGAACAAGTTCCTGAAGGAAAAGTCCATTAAGCATTAGGCAGAGCAGAAATCCACTATTTATTCTTGGGATAAGCAGCTTGCAATCTATCTATCCCTTAGGATCCGGCCCGGCTTGGCCACTGTTGGAAACAGAATACCAGGCTTGATGGACTCTTGGTCTGACTCAGTATGGCAAGTCTTATGTTCTTATGTTACCTCAGGCGCTCAAGCTCTGTCTAATTCTCCTCCTTATCTTCTTCTTTTTTTTAAACATGAGCAGTCCCCAGAAGGGAGATGGACGTCCACCATCTGCAGGAGACAGAGAATACTGGCAGGCTGATGTCGGGGCAAGGTATATATCAGAGAGTCAGTTTTTCTCTGTCTCCATCTGCTGGTAGGAGTGCATAACCCACGGGTGTGAATTGGCCTGCCTGAATAGAGAGGAAGGTATAATCCCAATTTATGGGTAATACAATCTGCACATATCTGGTAATTTTACATCTTCTATATTTTAAACAAAGGAGCACATTTAATTGCCTGGTCAGACCTAATAAGCTGATGTAATAAGTAGCACTTTTAATGCATGATTTTATGCACACTTTTCTCCTGATTTAATAAGGAGTTTATCGCACAACAATTTACACAAACATGAGTAAAACTGCACACAAACTAGCGCTTCTTTTTTGCAAATTCCATGTTAATCAAGATATTAGCTATTACTGCCCAATGCAGAAAGATCTAAAGGCTTAACTCTGGAAATGTAACTCTTGGTCAGAGTTGAAGTAAAAGCTCTGGGCTAGTGTTAGTCTATGGGGGCTGAACCTGGAGTTCATGGTACGGGCCCTAAGACATAGGATTTCTGCATATAAAATATGATTTGTATGGAAAACATGGTTTATGTGCATAAATCATGTTTTATGAATGCTAAGCATATTTTTGTGTGAACATTTCCAGGTTAGCATGCTTTCTTAAATTGTTGAGGCATTAGCATATCATTAACTTACTGCATCAAAAATTTTCCTAAGTCTTTTCTTAGCATTTCAGTAAAGAAAATGTATTTAGACATTTTATATACTGTCGTTCCATGTAAAGATCACAACAGTTTACAAAAATATCATTCATAGCTATAAATCAGCAAATAATGATGAGTTACAGAGGTAGTAACATAGTAATGACGGCAGAAAAAGACCAAAATGGTCCATCTAGTCTGCCCAGCAAGCTTCCCAATAGTAACTGCTGCTCCATGCAGGCTACCCCCATGTTTCTCTTAAGGGTAGTAACTGCCACTCCGTGCAGGGGAGTAACTGCCGTTCCGTGCAAGTTACCCCCATGTTTCTGTTAAGGGGAGTAACTGCCGCTCCATGCAGGTTACCCCCATGTTTCTGTTAAGGGCAGTAACATGGGGGTAACCTGCCGCTCCATGCAGGTTACCCCCATGTTTCTGTTAAGGGCAGTAACATGGGGGTAACCTGCCGCTCCGTGCAGGTTACCCCCATGTTTCTGTTAAGGGTAGTAACTGCCGTTCCGTGCAGGTTACCCCCATGTTTCTGTTAAGGGTAGTAACTGCCGTTCCGTGCAGGTTACCCCCATGTTTCTGTTAAGGGTAGTAACTGCCGTTCCGTGCAGGTTACCCCCATGTTTCTCTTAAGGGCAGTAACTGCCGCTCCATGCAGGTTACCCCCATGTTTCTCTTAAGGGTAGTAACTGCCGCTCCATGCAGGTTACCCCCATGTTTCTCTTAAGGGTAGTAAATACCACTCCGTGCCAGTTTAGCTTTTTTATTTATTCCCATCTTCTAGCCTTTTAGAGATCCACAGTGTTTATCCCATGCCCCTTTGAAATCCTTCACAGTTTTAGTTTTCACCACTTCCTCTGGAAGGGCATTCCAGGCATCCACCACCCTCTCACTGAAGAAATATTTCCTGACATTGGTTCTGAGTCTTCCTCCATGGAGTTTCATTTCATGACCCCTAGTTCTACTAAATTGTTTCCAATAGAAAAGGTTTGTTGACAACCATGGATCATTAAAACCTTTCAAGTATCTGAAGGTCTGTTTCATATCCCCCCTGCTCCTCCTCTCCTCTAGGGTATACGTATTCAGGTCCTTCAACCTCTCCTCATAAGTCTTTCGTCGGAGACCACCCACCCTTTTTTGTCGCCCTTAGAAACATGGAAACATAAAAATGACGGCAGAAGACGACCAATCGGCCCATCCAGTCTGCCCAGCAAGCTTCACACTTTTTTTCTCATACTTATCTGTTTCTCTTAGCTCTTAGTAACCTTTGGTTCTATTTCCCTTTCACCCCCACCATTAATGCAGAGAGCAGTGATGGAGCTGCATCCAAGTGAAATATCTAGCTTGATTAGTTGGGTAAGTGGCAGCGTAGCTCTCTGCCGTTGAAGCAGAGAGTAAAATATGCTGGATATGCATGGATATGCTGGATATGCGTGAAGTATTAGTTTTTCTTCTCCCCTGCCGTTGAAGCAGAGAGCTATGCTGGATATGCATTGAAAGTGAATTATGCCTTGAAGGTCACATTAACTATCAACAAATACTGAATAAGCCTAATAATTGGTAATACCTATAGCCCATGAACCCACCCCTGTTTTTTTTAATTTGGAGATGGCAGCCCTCCATCCTTCCGCTCCGTGAAGGTGGAACACCAACCGCTGGCCACTGGAACACCTTCCCTTCTCTGGAACACCTCCATCCTGTCTGTCTCCTTTGAGATACGGTCTCCAGCACTGAGGACAGTACTCCAGGTGAGGCCTCACCAAGAACCTATACAAGGGGATTATCACTTCCCTTTTCTTACTCGATATTCCTCTCTCTATGCAGCCCAGCATTCTTCTGGCTTTGGCTATCGCCATGTCACACTGCTTCATCGACTTCAGGTCGATAGTCACTATCACCCCAAGGTCTCTCTCCTGCTCCATGCACACCAGCCCTTCACCCCCCAACGCATATAGTTCTTTTGGATTACCACACCCCAGATGCATGACTCTGCATTTCTTGGCATTGAATCCCAGCTACCATATGTTCGACCACTCTTCCAGCTTCCTTAAATCCTGTCTCATTCTCTGTACTCCTTCCGGCGTGTCCCCTCTGTTGTAGATCTTAATGTCATCCGCACATAGACAAACTTTACCTTCTAACCCTTCCGCAATGTTGCTCATGAAGATGTTGAACAGAACCGGTCCCAACACCGATCCCTGTGACACTCCACTTAATACATTCACTCTTCAGAGTAGGTTCCATTTATCATTATCTGTTGTCTTCTATCCGTCAACCAGTTTGTAATCCACGCCAACATCTTGGAGCTGACTCCCAAGCTTCTCATTTTGTTGATGAGTCTTCTGTGTTGGACCGTATCAAAAACTTTACTAAAATCCAAGTAAATTACATCGAGCGCTCTTCCCTGATCCAGTTCTCTAGTCACTCCATCAAAGAAATCAATTAGATTCGTCTGACAGGATCTTCCTCTGGAGAATCCATGCTGCATTAATATCTATCAAATGAAATGTAGGAATATGCATTTGCTGCTCCATTCGTTTCACTCATTGCGATGGTATGAGCATACCTCATAGATTTATAGCATATGCTCAAGAAACGGATGTACATGCATAACTCATTAAACATAGCCACATACTATAAAACCACAATGTACATGCATAACCTCCGCAATGAATGGAGCAAGAAACGCACTTCCCTATTTGTGTCCATAATTTTGGTTTTATTTTAGATATGTATGTTTTTATGTACCCAGCCCTGAACTTTTGGAGGGAACAAGAATATTTGATGTTTTTTATTATTGTTTTTATTTGTATCTCACAATAGAGCAGGCTAAAAATAGTTTTAAATAAACTTATAGTAAGTTTTAATGAAAACATTCTGGTATGGGAGTAACCTGCATGGAGCAGTAGTCCCAACCAGCCAGGAATTCATCTGGGCATTTTTCAGTTAACATATGGTTTTAGCTATCTGTTTACATTACTTCACCAATGTTTGACAAAGTTCACTTTATGATGGCAGTAGGGCAGTCTGTTCTTGTACTTCTACAGCTGGGGTGGGCCATCTGTGCAATGTAAGAAGGAATAAAGTTGGGAACGATGAGGTCTGGTCATCACCCTTAACATGAGGCTTGTGGGTTAGGTAGACAGCAAAGTAGTTACAACTCTGAATACCTTCCTGGGTCATTTTGGTCTTTATCTGCCCTCAACTGCCATGTTACTATACAGTTCAGTAAATGATGGGGCAATAAAATCTCAAATTGTCCAAAGTTTTTATCTTTAAAACATATTTATTTATAATTGCACAGATGTGTCATGAATCATGGGTTTACTATAAATGTCCACGGTCATGTGACATGGACCATATTTCATACAACTGTGTCAGGAGGGATCAATGATCTAAAAATAAAGTAAAATAAACAACTGTTACAAACTGTTTTTGTAGAGGGACACACATGGCATCAGAAAAACAGAGGGATACAAAAGCAATCTTACCCCAGCTTCTAGCTCTAGATGCAAACAGCTCTAATGCATAAACATGAAACATAAAAATAAAGGTAAAAAATACATTTAGGAAAAGTTATTAACAATAAAGGGTACAATGGCAAAAATTGCTAGATAGTAAGATATTCTTAGTGGGCTTGCTTATCTTACCCACTCGTAGAGAATGTGTAAGAACCAGATATCACACAGTAAGGCAATGTTTCTTTATTTGTTTATAAGGGATATTTGTGGGTGGTGCCACGTTAGTCCTTGTACAAAACCAATACGTAACAATTTCACTTTATTTTTAGATCACTGGTCCCTCCCGACGCAGTTGTACGAAACACGGCTCCTTACGGGGGACCGTGTAAATCTATAGTAAACCCATACTTTGGACAGCTTGAGATCTCATTGCCCTATCATTTACCGTTTTTATTATATGATTGGGCAATCACCTTTTTCTTTGTTCGATACAGGTCAGTCCATATTCTGGCGGGTCCGCTGTGTGACCTGTTCAATAGATCCCTTGAAACGGGAGTGGTGCCGAGTGATTGGAGAAGAGCGGTGGTGGTCCCGCTTCACAAGAGTGGGAACAGGGAGGAGGCTGGCAACTACAGACCGGTTAGCCTCACTTCGGTGGTGGGAAAAGTAATGGAGTCACTGCTGAAAGAGAGAATAGTGAACTATCTACAGTCTGGAGAATTGATGGACCAGAGGCAACATGGATTCACCAGGGGAAGATCCTGTCAGACAAATCTGATTGACTTTTTTGACTGGGTAACCAAGGAATTGGATAGAGGAAGAGCACTCGATATCATATACTTGGATTTCAGCAAAGCTTTTGATACGGTTCCGCACAGGAGACTGGTCAATAAAACGAGAAGCTTGGGAGTGAGTGCCGAGGTGGTGACCTGGATTGCAAATTGGTTGACGGACAGAAGACAATGTGTGATGGTAAACGGAACCTTCTCTGAAGAGAGAGCGGTTTTAAGTGGTGTACCGCAAGGATTGGTGTTGGGACCGGTCCTGTTCAATATCTTTGTGAGCGACATTGCGGACGGGATAGAAGGTAAGGTTTGTCTTTTTGCGGATGACACTAAGATCTGCAACAGAGTGGACACGCCGGAAGGAGTGGAGAGAATGAGACGGGATCTAAGGAAACTGGAAGAGTGGTCGAAGATATGGCAGCTGAGATTCAATGCCAAGAAGTGCAAAGTCATGCATATGGGGAGTGGAAATCCGAATGAACTGTATTCGATGGGGGGGGGAAAGGCTGATGTGCACGGAGCAGGAGAGGGACCTTGGGGTGATAGTGTCTAATGATATGAAGTCTGCGAAACAATGCGACAAGGCGATAGCAAAAGCCAGAAGAATGCTGGGCTGCATAGAGAGAGGAATATCAAGTAAGAAAAGGGAAGTGATTATTCCCTTGTACAGGTCCTTGGTGAGGCCTCACCTGGAGTACTGTGTTCAGTTCTGGAGACCGAATCTCCGAAGGGACAGAGACAAGATGGAGGCGGTCCAGAGAAGGGCGACCAGGAAGGTGGAGGATCTTCATCGGATGACGTACGAGGAGAGATTGAAGAATCTAAATATGTACACCCTGGAGGAAAGGAGGAGCAGAGGAGATATGATACAGACTTTCAGATACTTGAAAGGTTTTAATGATCCAAAGGCAAGTATCTGAAGTATATGAATGAGTGTAGGGGGATTTTGCTCTGTGTGTATATGAATGAGTGTGAGGGGATTTTGCTCTGTGTGTATATGAATACAAGTATCTGAAGTATATGAATGAGTGTAGGGGGATTTTGCTCTGTGTGTATATGAATGAGTGTGGGGGGGATTTTGCTCTGTGTGTATATGAATGAGTGTGGGGGGGATTTTGCTCTGTGTGTATATGAATGAGTGTGGGGGGATTTTGCTCTGTGTGTATATGAATGAGTGTGAGGGGGATTTTGCTCTGTGTGTATATGAATGAGTGTGGGGGGATTTTGCTCTGTGTGTATATGAATGAGTGTGGGGGGATTTTGCTCTGGATGTATATTAATGAGTGTGGGGGGGATTTTGCTCTGTGTGTATATGAATGAGTGTGAGGGGGACTTTGCTCTGTGTGTATATGAATGAGTGTGGGGGGATTTTGCTCTGTGTGTATATGAATCAGTGTGGGGGGATTTTGCTCTGTGTGTATATGAATGAGTGTGGGGGGATTTTGCTCTGTGTGTATATGTATGAATGTTGGGGGATTTTGCTCTGTGTGTATATGAATGAGTGTGGGGGTCACGATTTGAAGCTCCAGGGAGGAAGATTCAGAACCAATGTCAGGAAGTATTTCTTCACGGAGAGGGTGGTGGATGCCTGGAATGCCCTTCCGGAGGAAGTGGTGAAGACCAGAACTGTGAAGGACTTCAAAGGTGCGTGGGATAAACACTGTGGATCCATAAAGTCAAGAGGCCGCCAATGAAGAGTGGGTGACTCGCCAGAATGATGGCTACTGCCTGGAGACAATACCCTTATTCAATAAACATACACATGCTTACTGTGACTCCAACATCACTCTAAGCTTCAACAGCAAGAGGAAATGTGGAAAAAAGGATTCACACTCACAAAGCTGGGAGTAGCTGGCTTGTTACGGCGGTTACTACCCCAAACCAAATAAGCCTAATACTTCACTCTCGACGCATATCCAGCATAGCTCTCTGCTCCAACGGCAGGGGAGAAGAAAAACTGATACTTCACGCATACCCAGCATAGCTTCAACGGCAGGGGAGAAGAAAAAAGGATTCACACTCACAAAGCGGGGAGTAGCTGGCTTGTTACGGGGGTTACTACCCCAAACCAAATGTGCCTGATACTTCACTTTAGATGCATATCCAGCATAGCTCTCTGCTTCAACGGCAGGGGAGAAGAAAAACAACCAATAAGGGCTAATAACATAGTCTGGGTTAAAACAAATAAGCATGGGTGTAGCTTGCTTATTGCGGCGGTTACTACCCCTACTACCCCCTAACTAATCGAGCTAGATATTTCACTTGGATGCAGCTCCATCACTGCTCTCTACATTAATGGTGGGGGTGGAAGGGAAATAGAACCAAGAGCTAAGAGAAACAGATAAGTATGAGAAAAAAATGTGAAGCTTGCTGGGCAGACTGGATGGGGCGTTTGGTCTTCTTCTGGCGTCATTTCTATGTTTCTATATGGCAGACTGGAAAAAAGGGCCAAAGCCTCCCAAAATAATCCTCTGCACTGAACACGGGCAGAGAAGATTGAAGTATTAGTGAGCGGAATAGCACAATCACTGCCAGGCCCATAACGCAAGATAATGACGCATGCACGGCGGGAAAATGAAACAAGAGGCAGAAGCGCCTCCCCTGGGACCGGCCCGGGGGGCGCTCGCCTCTTCCCAGGAAACCATGCAAAGCCCCCTCGGCCGGCCACCTCCGAGGCAGTACAACGTGCGCCCCTTTCATGCGGCCCACACAGGCAGGGGCATTTCCTAAACCCTTCCCGAGAAAGGCAGGCACCTGCGCTCCCAGAGCCGGTGCTGTTTCAGCAGCACAAAAACCGGAAGCTCCCTCAGCAAGCGCGAGCTCCGGACCTTCCCCTTCCCTACGGACAGAAAGCCCCCCCGCCGGCGCCCATGCGCAAAGTCCGACCGACGCAGGGGACGGCATGACGTCACCAAAGCCATCGCCTTCCGCCCCCTCTCCTCAGGCGCCAGCCTTCCGGAGCGAGGACGCTGCGCCTGCGGCGTGGTGACGTCGGCCGACGTGATGAGATGCCGGGGGGACGTGGCAGACCTAGAGACGGCGTGGAGAGGACGTCGCGATCACGCACTCCTTACCTCCCCCCGACTCCCTCTACGGCTTCAGTGCGTCGCCTCCCGAGCCGGCGCGGCCAGGAAAAGCAGGTAACAGGCTCTGCCCTGCACAGGAGCGGGACACGACCGGGGCTGCCTCCCGAGAGCGGCTCGTGCCCTCCCCTCTGCACGCGTGTACACCGCCCTCCCAAAATAAAAATACCACCCACTCGCAAAATCCCCCTCACACTCATTCATATACACACAGAGCAAAATCCCCCTACACTCATTCATATACACACAGAGCAAAATCCCCCTCACACTCATTCATATACACACAGAGCAAAATCCCCCTACACTCATTCATATACACACAGAGCAAAATCCCCCTCACACTCATTCATATACACACAGAGCAAAATCCCCCTCACACTCATTCATATACACACAGAGCAAAATCCCCCCCACACTCATTCATATACACACAGAGCAAAATCCCCCTCACACTCATTCATATACACACAGAGCAAAATCCCCCCACACTCATTCATATACACACAGAGCAAAACCCCCCCACACTCATTCATATACACACAGAGCAAAATCCCCTCACACTCATTCATATAAACACAGAGCAAAATCCCCCCCACACTCATTCATATAAACACAGAGCAAAATCCCCCCACACTCATTCATATACATCCAGCAAAATCCCCCCACACTCATTCATATACACACAGAGCAAAATCCCCCCACACTCATTCATATACACACAGAGCAAAACCCCCCCACACTCATTCATATACACACAGAGCAAAATCCCCCCACACTCATTCATATACACACAGAGCAAAATCCCCCCACACTCATTCATATACACACAGAGCAAAATCCCCCTACACTGATTCATATACACACAGAGCAAAATCCCCCCACACTCATTCATATACACACAGAGCAAAATCCCCCCACACTCATTCATATACACACAGAGCAAAATCCCCCTACACTGATTCATATACACACAGAGCAAAATCCCCCCACACTCATTCATATACACACAGAGCAAAATCCCCCCACACTCATTCATATACACACAGAGCAAAATCCCCCCACACTCATTCATATACACACAGAGCAAAATCCCCCTACACTCATTCATATACACACAGAGCAAAATCCCCCTCACACTCATTCATATACACACAGAGCAAAATCCCCCCCACACTCATTCATATACACACAGAGCAAAATCCCCCTCACACTCATTCATATACACACAGAGCAAAATCCCCCCACACTCATTCATATACACACAGAGCAAAACCCCCCCACACTCATTCATATACACACAGAGCAAAATCCCCTCACACTCATTCATATAAACACAGAGCAAAATCCCCCCCACACTCATTCATATAAACACAGAGCAAAATCCCCCCACACTCATTCATATACATCCAGCAAAATCCCCCCACACTCATTCATATACACACAGAGCAAAATCCCCCCACACTCATTCATATACACACAGAGCAAAACCCCCCCACACTCATTCATATACACACAGAGCAAAATCCCCCCACACTCATTCATATACACACAGAGCAAAATCCCCCCACACTCATTCATATACACACAGAGCAAAATCCCCCTACACTGATTCATATACACACAGAGCAAAATCCCCCCACACTCATTCATATACACACAGAGCAAAATCCCCCCACACTCATTCATATACACACAGAGCAAAATCCCCCTACACTGATTCATATACACACAGAGCAAAATCCCCCCACACTCATTCATATACACACAGAGCAAAATCCCCCCACACTCATTCATATACACACAGAGCAAAATCCCCCCACACTCATTCATATACACACAGAGCAAAATCCCCCTACACTGATTCATATACACACAGAGCAAAATCCCCCCACACTCATTCATATACACACAGAGCAAAATCCCCCCACACTCATTCATATACACACAGAGCAAAATCCCCCCACACTCATTCATATACACACAGAGCAAAATCCCCCCACACTCATTCATATACACACAGAGCAAAATCCCCCCACACTCATTCATATACACACAGAGCAAAATCCCCCTACACTCATTCATATACACACAGAGCAAAATCCCCCCACACTCATTCATATACACACAGAGCAAAATCCCCCTCACACTCATTCATATACACACAGAGCAAAATCCCCCAACATTCATTCATATACACACAGAGCAAAATCCCCCTACACTCATTCATATACACACAGAGCAAAATCCCCCTACACTGATTCATATACACACAGAGCAAAATCCCCCCACACTCATTCATATACACACAGAGCAAAATCCCCCTACACTCATTCATATACACACAGAGCAAAATCCCCCCACACTCATTCATATACACACAGAGCAAAATCCCCCTCACACTCATTCATATACACACAGAGCAAAATCCCCCCACACTCATTCATATACACACAGAGCAAAATCCCCCAACATTCATTCATATACACACAGAGCAAAATCCCCCTACACTGATTCATATACACACAGAGCAAAATCCCCCTACACTCATTCATATACACACAGAGCAAAATCCCCCTACACTGATTCATATACACACAGAGCAAAATCCCCCTCACACTCATTCATATACACACAGAGCAAAATCCCCCCACACTCATTCATATACACACAGAGCAAAATCCCCCTCACACTCATTCATATACACACAGAGCAAAATCCCCCCACACTCATTCATATACACACAGAGCAAAATCCCCCCACACTCATTCATATACACACAGAGCAAAATCCCCCTCACACTCATTCATATACACACAGAGCAAAATCCCCCCACACTCATTCATATACACACAGAGCAAAATCCCCCTCACACTCATTCATATACACACAGAGCAAAATCCCCCCACACTCATTCATATACACACAGAGCAAAATCCCCCAACATTCATTCATATACACACAGAGCAAAATCCCCCTACACTCATTCATATACACACAGAGCAAAATCCCCCTACACTGATTCATATACACACAGAGCAAAATCCCCCCACACTCATTCATATACACACAGAGCAAAATCCCCCTACACTCATTCATATACACACAGAGCAAAATCCCCCTACACTGATTCATATACACACAGAGCAAAATCCCCCCACACTCATTAATATACACACAGAGCAAAATCCCCCTCACACTCATTCATATACACACAGAGCAAAATCCCCCCCACACTCATTCATATAAACACAGAGCAAAATCCCCCCACACTGATTCATATACACACAGAGCAAAATCCCCCCACACTCATTCATATACACACAGAGCAAAATCCCCCAACATTCATTCATATACATACAGAGCAAAATCCCCCCACACTCATTCATATACATACAGAGCAAAATCCCCCCACACTCATTCATATACATCCAGAGCAAAATCCCCCCACACTCATTCATATACACACAGAGCAAAATCCCCCAACATTCATTCATATACACACAGAGCAAAATCCCCCTCACACTCATTCATATACACACAGAGCAAAATCCCCCAACATTCATATACATACAGAGCAAAATCCCCCCACACTCATTCATATACATCCAGAGCAAAATCCCCCCACACTCATTCATATACACACAGAGCAAAATCCCCTCACACTCATTCATATACACACAGAGCAAAATCCCCCCACACTCATTCATATACACACAGAGCAAAATCCCCCCACACTCATTCATATACACACAGAGCAAAATCCCCCCACACTCATTCATATACACACAGAGCAAAATCCCCCCACACTGATTCATATACATCCAGCAAAATCCCCCTCCCACTCATTCATATACATACAGAGCAAAATCCCCCTACACTCATTCATATACGTACAGAGCAAAATCCCCCCACACCCATTCATATACATCCAGCAAAATCCCCCTCACACTCATTCATATACATACAGAGCAAAATCCCCCTACACTCATTCATATACACACAGAGCAAAATCCCCCTGTGAGAGAGAGAGAGAGAGGGAGCTTGCTTGTGTTGTGCCTGTGAGAGAGAGAGAGAGAGGGAGCTTGCTTGTGTTGTACCTGTGAGAGAGAGAGAGAGAGAGGGAGCTTGCTTGTGTTGTACCTGTGAGAGAGAGAGAGAGAGGGAGCTTGCTTGTGTTGTGCCTGTGAGAGAGAGAGAGAGTGTGGGAGCTTGCTTGTGTTGTGCCTGTGAGAGAGAGAGTGTGGGAGCTTGCTTGTGTTGTGCCTGTGAGAGAGAGAGAGAGAGAGAGAGAGTGTGGGAGCTTGCTTGTGTTGTGCCTGTGAGAGAGAGAGAGAGAGAGAGAGTGGGAGCTTGCTTGTGTTGTGCCTGTGAGAGAGAGAGAGAGTGTGTGGGAGCTTGCTTGTGTTGTGCCTGTGAGAGAGAGAGAGAGTGGGAGCCTTGCTTGTGTGTATGTGCCACACACAGAGAATTTGGGAGCCTACTTTTGTGTGTGCCTGTGAGAGAGAGAGAGATTGGGAACCTGCTTGTGTGTGCGTGAGAGAGATTGGGAACCTGCTTGTGTGTGTGTGTGTGTGTGTGTGTGTGAGTGTGAGAGATTGGGAGCCTGCTTGTGTGTGCGTGAGAGAGATTGGGAGCCTGCTTGTGTGTATGTGCCACAGAGAGAGAGATTGGGAGCCTTGCATGTGTGTATGTGCCACAGAGAGAGAGATTGGGAGCCTTGCTTGTGTGTATGTGCCACACAGAGAATTTGGGAGCCTACTTTGTGTGTGTGCCTCTGAGAGAGAGAGAGAGAGAGAGATTGGGAGCTTGCTTGTGTGTGTGTGTGAGTGAGAGAGAGATTGGGAGCTTGCTTGTGTGTATGTGCCACAGAGAGAGTGAGAGAGATTGGGAGCTTGCTTGTGTGTATGTGCCACAGAGACAGTGAGAGAGATTGGGAGCTTTGCTTGTGTGTATGTGCCACAGAGAGAGTGAGAGAGATTGGGAGCTTTGCTTGTGTGTATGTGCCACAGAGAGAGTGAGAGAGATTGGGAGCCTGCTTGTGTGTATGTGCCACAGAGAGAGTGAGAGAGATTGGGAGCCTGCTTGTGTGTATGTGCCACAGAGAGAGAGAGAGAGAGAGATTGGGAGCCTGCTTGTGTGTATGTGCCACACACAGAGAATTTAGGAGCCTACTTGTGTGTGTGCCTGTGAGAGAGAGAGATTGGGAGCCTGCTTGTGTGTATGTGCCACACACAGAGAATTTGGGAGCCTACTTGTGTGTGTGCCTGTGTGAGAGCGAGAGATTGGGAACCTGCTTGTGTGTGCGTGAGAGAGATTGGGAACCTGCTTGTGTGTGTGTGTGTGAGAGAGAGAGAGAGATTGGGAGCCTGCTTGTGTGTGTGTGTGTGTGAGAGAGAGAGAGATTGGGAGCCTGCTTTGTGTGTGTGAGAGAGAGAGAGATTGGGAGCCTGCTTGTGTGTGCGTGAGATTGGGAGCCTGCTTGTGTGTATGTGCCACAGAGAGAGAGAGATTGGGAGCCTGCTTGTGTGTATGTGCCACAGAGAGAGAGAGATTGGGAGCCTTGCTTGTGTGTGTGTGCCACAGAGAGAGTGAGAGAGATTGGGAGCCTTGCTTGTGTGTATGTGCCACACAGATAATTTGGGAGCCTACTTGTGTGTGTGCCTGTGAGAGAGAGAGAGAGAGAGATTGGGAACCTGCTTGTGTGTGCGTGAGAGAGCTTGGGAGCCTGCTTGTGTGTGTGTGTGTGTGTGTGTGTGAGAGAGAGAGAGAGAGAGAGCTTGGGAGCCTGCTTGTGTGTGTGAGAGAGAGAGAGAGATTGGGAGCCTGCTTGTGTGTGTGTGTGTGTGTGTGAGAGAGAGAGAGATTGGGAGCCTGCTTGTGTGTGTGTGTGAGAGAGAGATTGGGAGCCTGCTTGTGTGTGTGTCTGTGTATCAATATACGTACTTATGTGTGTGTGCTTGTGAAAGCTTTTGTGTTACATATAGGGTGTTACAGGCGCACATACACATTATGGGGTCTGTTTTCAACTGATGTGCAACTTGGCTAGTTAGCCAGATAAACATACTGGCCCGACCAGAGTTAGTTGCATAAGTTAAGTGGCTAACTCTGAATATTGGAGTAAGCTGCTTAACTTACGTGGCCTACTCTTCTCCTCCTCGGAATGGCTCTTTCCTGCCCTGGAAAACCCTCTTCTTATCTGGCTAGTTACCTAGCTAGAATTTAGCCAGATAAGGGCCGAATATAGCTGGGTAAGGCATTTAGATGGAGAACTATTACATTATCCCAGCCACATGGATTGTGAATATGGAGCCCTAGATGTTTTGAAATATTTTATTGGTGTTTGGGAAATATTAAAGTTGTTTTTTTTATTTCCTGTTTTTCTATTGCTGCACTGCATAATACAGTCGGGCTTGTGGTTTCCAGTAGCGTTTTTGTTGGCACATTTCTATTTATCCTTTGATTTTCTATTCTGTATTTGTTATAGGGTCTGTCTGTATTTTAAAGGTCCAGTACTTGGGTAACTTTAATTCCTGTTTCCCTGTACGTACCCGGATCAGTCCAGACACCTGGGTTGTGACTCCGCACCAGCAGATGGAGACAGAGCAAAACTCGACGGGCTCCCTACATATAGTAAGGTGCCACCCACAGCCCCTCAGTCTTACTCTGTCTCCAGCAGATGGGGCAGGTCCACCCACAGTCTCTGTACTCTGCGGGAGTTTAGTTAGATTTTAAAAAAAAAAATAAATAAATAAAATAATATAAAAAGAGATAAATAAATAGAATAGAAGAGAAGGAAGAACAGGTTTTTTTATTTTAGCAAGAGAAGCTCCCGTCGGCGTTGTCTCCCAGGGGGGTTGGGAAGGTCCTGAGGGGACTATCCCCCCCTGGTTGAGCCCGCTGCTGTGGGTCGCGGATCCAGCCTTGCCAGGCAGCAGTGTCGGGGTGACACCGGGGAGCCCGGTTCACTCACCCCGGGGGAGCGGGAGCATCAGCACTGGACAGCGACAGCGGCTAAGTAAAAAAAAAAAAAAAAAAAGTTAGCTTGTTCTTTGTTTTTCGCGCCGGCTCTCCCTTTTCTCGGCAGCTCGTTCGGGAGGGGGGGACCCGTGCTTCGTAGTTCCTGCGGCGATTTTAATTTTTCTTACAGTGCCCGCGATGCCGGTCGGCTCGGCCTGCCGCGCGTGCGGGTCGGCGCGCACGCGCGTTTCGCGCGATGGCGTTTGCTCTGGGTGTCTTGCCGGGGGCGAGGGACCGTCGGGGGGAGGTCGTGGCGGCCGTTCCCGCTCGTCCCGTTCGCCGCCGCGCGCCGGGGGTGCTGTTGCTGCTGGCCCTGATCCGTTCCCGCTCAGCGCGGGAACGGCGGCCATTTTGGATACAGTGCGAGCGGCCACGAGGAGGGTGTTGGATAATGGCGGCCAGCCGCCTCCGCTCTCTCCTCAGCCGCGGGCCGCAGGGGGGGAACCCCGGGAGGCCCTACAAGCTGAACAGCCATCCTCGGGGGAGGGACCCTCCGATTCGGAGGATTCCTTTTCCGATGATTTTGCGATGTTATTAAAAAATTGGCAAAATATAAGAAGTCGCGACGCAGCTCCGGAGGAACTTCGGGTGGCGGAAAGGGACGCCCGCGCTCCAAGAGACGGGCAGGCCGGCCCAGGAGCTCGCCGGGTCCACCTCAGGGGAAGAGACCGGCACGGGGCGTCCCTCAGGATTCTGACACGGAGTCTACTTCCTCGGAGGAGGATCTTTCGGCCTCGGGGGCTGCAGGAGGGCCTGAGGGGCCCGATGACCCGAGCCCCGCACCGCCAGGCGCCGGAAAAGGTACGCTGGCGGGGGAGGGGGATGACCCCAAGGTCGTCCGCCTCTTTAAGAGAGAGGAGCTCTCTCCGCTGATACCAGCGATCCTGGAGGAGATTGGCATTGAGGCTCCACCGGTCGAGGTCCGTCAGACCGCAAATATGGATCCGGTCCTCCTCGGCCTCGCAGGACCTGCAGTGGCGTTCCCGTTTCATTTCTCGGCCTCTGACATATTGTTCCGGGAGTGGGATACCCCGGAATTGGGCCTTAAAGTGTCCAAGGCCATGGACAAGTTGTATCCTCTGCCGGAGGACGTTCTTGAATTGCTGCGCCTCCCTCGAGTGGACGCGGCGGTGTCAGCGGTCACCAAGAGATCCACTATCCCTGTCACGGGGGCAACGGCGCTTCGAGATATCCAGGATCGGAAGCTGGAGGTGCAACTTAAAAAGGTCTTCGAAGTGTCCGCTCTGGGAGCCCGAGCGGCTATCTGCAGTAACTTTGCGTTACGGGCGGGCCTCCGGTGGGCCCAGAACTTGCAAGCAAATGCTGGTCTGTCCGAAGGGGAAGCCTCGCAGGCGGATCACTTGGAGGCGGTGATAGCCTACAGTGCGGATGCAATGCATGATTTGCTGAGAACTTCGGCCAGGGCAATGGTGTCGGTGGTCTCTGCTCGCCGTCTCCTCTGGCTTCGTAACTGGTCTGCGGATGGTACGTCAAAGGCGCATTTGGGATCCTTGCCCTTTAAAGGGAGGTTGCTGTTTGGTAAACAACTGGATGATCTCATGCAGTTCCTCAGCGAGAATAAGGCTTTCAAACTGCCGGAAGACAGACCGCGGTCGCGATCTAACTTCTCGGCCAGGAACAGGTTCCGGTCTAACCGACGTCAGAGGCCGCAGCGATCCGGGACGGGCCCGTCCTACCGAGCGAGTTCGTCCAGATCCTCCTGGTCCCAGTCCTTTCGAGGGAAGAAGTTCAACCGGTCGGGGGGACCCTCCGCTGGATCGGGGTCCAAGTCGACACAATGAAACGAGATTGGTTCATTCCCCGCTTCCGCCTCTGGACGCCGTCCCAAACGTGGGGGCGAGGCTGGGGCAGTTTTACGGGGAATGGACCAAAATAACCTCAGACCAGTGGGTCCTCGGAGTCATAAAACACGGTTACGCGTTAGATTTTGCACGCCTGCCGTGGGACAAGTTTCTCGTCTCTCCCTGCAAGGCGGTCGCCAAGCGCGCAGCCGTACGAGTGACCCTTCGGCGCCTGGAAGGTCTGGGCGCCATTGTTCCAGTGCCACCAAGTCAAAGAGGCGTAGGAAGATACTCCATTTACTTCGTGGTTCCCAAGAAGGACGGCGCTTTTCGACCAATTCTCGACCTGAAAGGGGTCAACAAGTGTCTGCGTGTTCCCAGTTTCAAGATGGAGACGATCCGCTCAGTGGTGGCGGCGGTTCGTCCCGGCGAGTTTTTGGCATCCCTGGATCTCACAGAGGCGTACTTACACATCGGAATTCAGCCGGACTATCACAGGTACCTGCGGTTCTGCATCCTCGGCAGGCATTACCAGTTCCGGGCCCTTCCTTTCGGCCTGGCCACGGCTCCACGCACTTTCACCAAGGTGATGGTGGTGGTGGCGGCCCAGCTCCGGAGGGAGGGGCTCCTGGTTCACCCATACTTGGACGATTGGCTCATCCGGGCCAAATCCGAAGCGGGGTGCAGAGCGGCGATTGCCAGGGTCCTACAGCTCTTGCAGTCGCTGGGCTGGGTAGTCAACCTGGCCAAGAGTCATCTGGAGCCTACCCAGAGGTTGGAGTATCTGGGGGCCTTGTTCGACACGGAGAGTGCTCGGGTGTCGCTCACTCAGGAGAGAGTGGCAAAGCTCCAGGGACAGGTGAAACGTCTCCTGTCCCTGCGGTGTCCGCTAGTGCGCGATTACTTGATGGTGTTGGGTTCCATGGCGTCCACTCTAGCTTTGGTTCCCTGGGCGTTCGCCCATCTACGGCCGTTACAATCAGCCTTACTTTCCCGCTGGAAGCCGGTATCGGAGGAATTTCTCCTGCCCCTGCCCCTCACGGATCGCGCCCGGGCCAGCCTGCAGTGGTGGCTCTGTCCGGGGCACCTGACGTGCGGTGTCTCGCTCCTCATGCCCACCTGGTCGGTGGTCACGACGGACGCCAGCCTCTCTGGTTGGGGTGCAGTCTTTGGGGGGCACTCGGTGCAGGGCCGGTGGTCCAGTCGGCAGTCCCGGTGGTCCATCAACCGGTTGGAGACCCGGGCGGTGGCCTTGGCTTTGCGGGCCTTCCTCCCATTGCTTCGGGGTCATGCAGTCCGGGTCTTGTCGGACAACGCGACCACGGTGGCCTATATCAATCGCCAAGGAGGAACGAAGAGCCAGCAAGTGGCGGTGGAGGCGAGTCAGCTGATGGGCTGGGCGGAGCGCCATCTCAGCAGTCTGGCAGCGTCCCACATCGCCGGCGTGGACAACATACAGGCGGACTTCCTCAGCAGACATCGCCTGGATCCAGGGGAATGGGAGCTACCGGAGGTAGCGTTTCGCCTGATCTGTGCCAGGTGGGGCCGGCCCCGCCTGGACTTGATGGCTACCGTGCAGAACGCAAAGGCTCCGCGGTTCTTCAGCCGACGGAGAGAGCGGGGAGCCGAGGGGGTCGATGCGTTGGTCCTCCCTTGGCCCGTGGACGTACTGCTCTATGTCTTCCCGCCGTGGCCCCTAATCGGAAGGGTGTTACGGCGAATAGAGTTGCATCCGGGACCGGTGATCTTGGTGGCGCCGGAGTGGCCCAGACGGCCGTGGTTCGCGGATCTCGTTCAGCTCGCGGCGGAGCCACCCCTTCGGTTTCACGGGGTCGCCGGCATTCTTCGTCAGGGACCCGTCTGTTTGGAGGATGCGGCTCACTTTTGTCTCGCGGCTTGGCTTTTGAGAGGGCGCGCTTGAGGACTAAAGGGTACTCTGAGGCGGTGATCACTACGTTGTTGAGAGCTAGAAAACAGTCTACCTCTTTAACCTACATGCGGGTCTGGACGGTTTTTGAGGACTGGTGTGGTTCTCACGAGGTTAACCCCATTCGACCGGCAGTACCTGAAGTCCTGGCGTTTCTTCAAGAGGGCCTCTCGAAGGGACTGTCTTGGAGTACTTTAAAGGTTCAGATTGCGGCCCTTGGGTGTCTTCGTGGGAAGGTCCAAGGGGTGTCCCTGGCTTGCCACCCGGATGTAACGCGTTTCCTTCGGGGGGCTAAGCATCTGCGTCCGCCGGTGCGAAATCCGTGTCCGTCTTGGAATTTGAATTATGTGCTTTCAGCTCTTTGTGGTGCACCGTTCGAGCCGATCAAGCGGGCGACGCTGAAAGATCTGACCTTGAAGACGGTGTTGTACACCGGACTCCTGGATTTATACCTCCCTTCCAGCAGATGGAGACAGAGAAAGTTTCACTGGCACTGGCACATAACCCGGAGTGCCACCTGCAGTCCCTCAGTATTTCTCCGACTCCAGCAGATGGAGGAGGTGCAAACCTGCAGTCTGGACTTTTCAAGAAATTTAAAGATTAAGAATTGAGAAGATTTCGGTTCCTTGATGTGTTAGGATCCTTTGTGGGCCATCCCTCGAGTAGAGCAGGGCGAGCAGGGGATTGGTGTTCCCTGGGAAGCTCTACCCTTACCTTCAGGGGGGGTGATACCTGGTGGTTCTGGTTCCCTCATCCCCTCTGGGTCCCTGTCACCTGCCTGGGCTCAGCCATCTTCACCAGAAGCAGGGAAGTATTTTCAGATTTCTTCCCTTTTGTTCTGTGTCCCTTTAAGTTGCTTTAAAAAAAAGTTAAAAGAAGAGGAAAGGGAGGCTGTGCTCCAGCGGCTGGCTTCAGGTTTCACTGCTGGGGGGCAGCTCGAGGTGAGCAGGGCCGAATAGCTGTGTGTGTCGGGGCCAGTGGGGCTGGTTTAGCACCCGGACAGCGCCGCCTGCAGACAGGGTTTACTTTTAGGCTGCTTTTGTCGGTTTGCCAGGGCTGCGGCTCAAGGTGCTCTCACCTCGATTCAATTGTGCTTTGTGGAAAATGCACCTCCGGGGGACGGCAGGATCTCAAATTCTACGGGGCAGGTTTTGAGGGCCCCGGGAAGGGGGGGGGGGGGGTCTGAGGAACTGGTGGCCATTTTGTGCACACATGCTGTGAGCCAGGCTGCTGTTTCAGGGTCTCGGGACTCCCCTCCCATGCTTTTTCCTGCAGAACAAGACCCTGCTGGTGGCAGGGCGGGGGAGCAGCCGCAGGGGTCGCGGATCCAGGCACTTGTTCTCCACATTTCGTCCTTTTGATGCATAAGGCCTATTTGGCCAGGAAGGGAGCTGGGAGCAAGAGGCCTTTGCCTAGGAAGTCCCGGGTGACGAAGAAGCCTAAGCAGGCGGAGTCCAGAGGTTTCCTGAGGCTCCTGGGTCTCAAGACGTCCAAGGTGGAGGAAGGCACATCTGATGAGACAGATGATCTGGATCAGGTACAGGGAGGTCCGGTGGATCTGGGTAGGGACTCTGTTGGTACGGTGCTGGACCCAGGCAGGATCCTAGCACTCCTGTACTGGAGCCTATGCAGGACCTGGACGAGATTCCAGCTGCAGATGGAGATGATCCTTGGGTGGTCTATTTGTTCCACAGGGAGGAGTTGGGCCCGTTGATCCCCCAGATTCTGGTAGAACTGGGGATTAAGGTCACTCAGGAGGCGTCAGATAATGAGGGGGTGAACCCGATCCTGGAGGGTTTGCAGGGGCCCTGTAAGGCTTTCCTGTTACCTAAGATGGTGAAGAAGGTGGATCAGGAATGGGGATCTCCCGAAGTGGTCTTGAAGGTAGCCAGAGCTATGGCCAAATTATATCCCTTGCCGGAACAGATCCTGGAGTCGTGGAAGGTTCCCAAGGTGGATGTGACGGTATCCACGGTTATCAAGAAGACTGCCATTCTGGTAGCAGGTGCAGCGGCGTTGAAGGATATTCAGGATCAAAAACTGGAAATGCTCCTTAAAAGGTTGTTTGAAGTTTCAGCTCTGAGCCTGCGTGCGGCAGTCTGATGCAGAGAGCCTGTTTGTGCTGGGTTCAGAAGGAGCACGATAAGAGGTCGGGATTGACTGTGGAGGCAGTGCAAGTGGCGCGCTTGGAAGCGGGAGCAGCCTAAGTGGCAGTTCCCCTATACGACATGAGTTGGACTTGTGCCAGAAGCATGGTCTCAGCGGTGGCTGCGAGGAGACTCCTGTGGCTACGAAATTGGTCGGTGGATGTATGGTCTAAGGCCCAGCTGTGTAACCTTCCCTTTAAGGGGAAGCTGCTGTTTGGAGAGGATCTGGAGCAACTCATGAAGCAATTGGGGGAGTCTAAGGGTAACAAGTTGCCCGAAGACAAGAAGAACTCCCAAGAAGATTTTTCCTCCATCTTCTCAATTTCTGGAAGCAAGGAGATTTCGCGCAGGTAGGAGTCAAGCACCGGCTGCCCCACAGCAGAGTTCTGGCCAACAATAGTCCTTTCGAGCCCAGCGCAGGCCCCCGAGGAACCGTGGGTCCCAAGGTGGGGGCGGGAACAAGATTGGGTAATGAAGGCGTAGGGGGCCACTCCTCTCCAGAGGCCATTGGAGGGAGGCTGGCCCTATTTTACAAGGAGTGGACCAAGATCATGTCGGACCAGTCCTGCAGGTGGCGAGAGAAGGCTACGCTTTAGAATTTTCTCAGCCGCTCGGGGACGTCTTTGTAATCTCCCGCCGCATCTTCCCGAGCAAGCGGGAGGCAGTGCAGGAGACGTTGCAACGTCTGCAGCTTCTGCGAGCCATTGTTCCAGTGTCTCCTCTAGAGAGGGGACAGGGTCGTGGTGCCCATTCTCAATCTGCAGAAGGTCAAAGCAGCCCTCTATGTGCCGCGCTTTTGGATGGAGACATTGCATTTAAGCATTAAAGAATATTATTTTATCAGCTTTAAAGTATGTCAACTAATTTGGAATACTTGAATTTTACCTGTCACATACATTGTCTCACTGTTTTAGAGGTGATACAATGTTTAGCAGACTGTGATTGATACATTGTTTTCTATGGACTATATGGGTTGATTGGGCAACTTTGTTATCTATGGATTATACGGGTTGATTGCAGTGTATTAGTTAGATAGGGCCTTTGTGTGTGAATGTATGAATGCATATAAGTAGTGCTTTTAAAGAATATGATATACTATTAACATCATGAATCTGTACATTATATGCATCTCCACTGTATTGTGATTGAGACATGTTTTTAAATTGGTTTTGCTAACTAATTAAAGATGTTTAAAATATGATTTAACACGTGATTCCAGGATGCAGGGTAGGCTATTAGTGTCGCATCCAGATGTTTGTTTTCTGAAAGGAGCAAAACATCTGCGTCCTCCGGTATGGAAGATCTATCCGGATTGGAATCTCAATGTGTTTCTTCGCTTGCTGTGTGGTCCTCCCTTCGAACCAATGCAGAAGGCGTCGTTGAAGGACTTAACCCTGAAGACTGTTTTCCTGGCAGCCATCTGGCGAATATCAGAGCTACAAGCATTATCGTGCAGGGATCCCTTCCTCCGCTTTTCAGGGGATGGAGTTTCCTTCTGTACGGTTCCTTCTTTCTTGCCGAAGGTGGTATCCTCCTTTCACCTCAATCAGGTCGTCAAGCTTCCAGCCTTTCCGAACTTGACGGCCGATGCTCTGATGGCTAGGGAGCTTCACTTTTTGGATGTGCATTGAATTCTTTTGCAGTATCTCAAGGTGACCAATGCCTTTTGGAAATCAGATCATCTTGTTTGTCCTGTTGAGTGGAGCAAAGAAGGGAAATAAGGCTTCCAAGGGCACTATTGCTCGTTGGTTAAAAGAGATGATGGCGTTGGCTTACATCTGAAAGGGACGGTCGGTGCTGGAAGGGTTGAGAGCGCAGTCCACCAGGGCGCAGGGAGCCTTGTGGGTGGAGTGTCCGCTTCTCTCTCCACAGGAAATCTGTCATGTGGTGACGGGGTCTTCTCTTCACAGTTTACCAAACATTACCGCTTGGATGTGCGAGCCCCAGAGGAAGTGATGTTTGGGGAAAGTGTTTTGCGCGCAGGTCTTTTAGGTTCTCGCCCAGAATAAAGGGACTTGGGTGTATCCCACTCATCTGGACTGATCTGGGGTGCGAACAGGAAAGGAAAATTGGTTCTTACCTGCTAATGTTCGTTCCTGAAGTACCACGGATCAATCCAGAGACCCGTCCCCATCTGTTGAAAGACTTCCTCGCTTCTGGATATGGCTGAGCTGATGGAGCTGGCATATGATATACTCAGATTATTAAGCAGTGTACATAGTTTGGTATAGTTTTTCTGTCAAATCAAGGGGCCTAGTTTGCAGGGGGCTCCAAATTAAGTCTCTGTTCGCGCCAGGTTTATTGGGGTTTGTTATGGTAGACATCTTGGCTTGGGTACAGGTCAATACTGAGGGACTGCAGGTGGCGCACTCTGTTATGTAGCAGTGCCTCAGAGTTTTGATCTCCACTCATCTCTCCTTCGGCAGCTACGCGGCATTGCTGTGGCCCAGACACCTGAAGCATAACGACACCCGCAGCAGCCGCTGGAGCAAAGCCCCTACCGAAGGCGGCTGCATGCAGCTGTCACTGACCCAGAAAGCAACTCAAAGAAACTGCTCCTTCTCGGGGGGGTTTTGTAACTTTAGCAAAAGAACAAGACAATAAAGGCCTTCTCTGAGGCAAAGATTGGCAGCAGGCTCCTGGAGGTGAGGGAACTGAGTCTACCAGCTTTCTGCCTCCCGGCGTGAAAACACTGAGCACCAAGGGTCCCCAAGGCCCTGCTCGTTCACCTCAAACCAGGAGGGAAGGCCCCACCAGGACCCACCAACCTCCTGGGAGGAACAGCTCTGAACTGCCTCTTTTCTTTTTTTTTTAAATAGGAACAGAACTGCAGGTTTTGCACCTCCTGCATCTGCTGGAGACAGAGAAATACTGAGGGACTGCAGGTGGCACCAGGGTATTTGAAGCAGTGTCAGTTTTACTTTCTCTGTCTCCATCTGCTGGCACAGATGAATAAACCCAGGAGTCTGGACTGATCTGTGGTACTACAGGAATGAAAATTAGCAGGTAAGAACCAATTTTCATATTTATTTTACTTTTTTAGGTTTATATTCCACTTTTCGCACTTTTTTTCAGCGCTTCAAAGCAGATCCCATTCAGGTACTGCAGGTATTTTCCTATCCCCAGAGGGCTCACAATCTACGTTTGTACCTGAGGCAATGGAGGGTAAAGTGACTTGCCCGAGGTCACAAGGAGCGACAGCGGGACTCAAACCCTGGCCTTCAGTTTGGGGCTTCTTAACAGACCAATCTCCCTCCCACCCTTTTTATATCTCCCAACTGTAAGAACTGGTCTAGCAAGAGGAAACGGAAGGTAAAATTATTCTTACTTGATAATTTTCTTTCCTTGAGTCCTGCTCGACCAGTCCAGGCCCCACCCGGGAATACAGGGGCTACAAGCAGAGACTCCTGAGGTAATTTTGCTCTCGCGCTCTCTTCCTCTTCTCTCCCTTCTTTGCCCTCTCCTGAGAAGGGGAATAACTTTAAGGGATGGAAGAAAAGGGGTCCCTATCCGCTACTTGAAAGGGCCTGCGGCTGAGCATGAAGTCACGAAGGGGATGTGCTCTCTGTCTCTAGCAGTGTAAGGACCTAAGGAAAGAAAATTACCAGGTAAGAACAATTTTACCTTTCAGCGCTAACCAGCCCTGCTGCACAAAGAGTTGTGCCAAGTCAAACAAGTAACATTTTGAATAATTAGATTTATGCGTATTTTCAGCTGAAAACTGAGCTGGTTTGGTTCAGCTGAAAATCTTCCTAAAGTTAAACAGTTAAAATGCACTGGTCATCCACTTTTTGAAAACTGACCCCAACGTATCGGGCTGTGTGTGTGTGAGCATTTTCTCCTTTGGGCTGCTGTATGCAGGGAACACACGTTTTAGGTGGTTCCTGTGCTAGGCAGAACTAATCCAAGTCTAGAAAGCAGGACCTCATATTTGTGTATTGATGACTTTTCAGGAACAACGCATCAGGAAGGTTAATTGTTCTTTTGTTTGGTTTCAGGCAAGAAGGTAAAAATGCTAAAGGCTGTGATCCTAATCGGTGGCCCCCAGAAAGGTGAGAGGAGCCTAGGATCCTCTATCCAAGCCAAGGTTGTGCCACTTTCATTACTAACTGCAGTGCCAAGACTTCTCTTCTAAGTCCCCTGTCCTCCTCTCGCAAGGTCCAACCCCTCCACTCTTACTTGAAAATACAGATAACCACCAGGAAGTCCATCGAATCTGCCTATTTCCTCTTCTTGCTGTAGTGCCACAGTCTCTGCATCATCTGTGACTGTACCTTCGCCGCTTTGTGAATAAGGATCCTCTGTACTTGTTAATTTCATTTTTTCAAACAGCTTTCTTGCCTTTCGCTCAACACACAGAGATGAGTTCCAAAAAAACCCAGTATATGGATAAAAATTGGGACCCAAAAAGCACAAAGGAAGGCGATCTATGAAAGCCGTTAGGAAGTACAAAAGAGATAGATGCCTGTAGTCTTTTTCAATTCCTTTATTGAGGTGGAGATGTAAAAAATGATAGCCCGACTGGCCGAGTTTCGCGGCTGCCTCGGGGGCTAAAAAATGAACATTATAAAACAATGTTACAAAGAATATAATTATAAAACAATGAATAAAGAAATTAATAGATGCAAGAATTAAAAATTGTATATCAAAACTTATTTAGCAATATTGTAAAACGGTGACACATGGAAAAATCTATAACACATCTTAATACCAATATTGTTTATTTAGTTGATATTTTTATATTACCCGTGAAGACTTCTTAAGATGTGTGTTAGATTTTGCCGTGTGTCACTGTTTTACAGTATTGCTAAATAATTATATTCTTTGTAGAGTTGAGTTCCTGTAGGAGTGGAGGGCGGATTTGTAAGACTGCAAGTCTACTGGGGCCAGGGGTCTGGCGCCACTTGCTTTCTTTTTGTCTAAGGCCTTGCTTCATTTTCTGGAGTTGTTTGTTTTTTAACGCCGGGTTGATCATAGGTACTGAACTGGAAACAATACAGAGAAGGGCACCAAAACGATAAAAGGGGTGGAATGGCTCCCTTGTGAAGAAAGAGATAATCATGGTTGGGGTGGAACAGGTAAAGATGGGCTGGTTAGTTACTGGGAATAAGGGACACTCCATGAAACAAGTAGCAGATTTAACAGATTGGAGAAAGTGGGGCTTGCTTTAGTTAATGCACAATTAAGCTGTGAGGTTTGTTTCCAAAGGATGAGCTCAAGCTACTGATTAGAGAAAAGTCCCGGCACGGCACGTGAGCCTTGAGCGACTGCGTCTCTTGGTGCATTTAATGAGATTTCCACTCTGTCTCTTGGGTCTTCTAGGGACGAGGTTCCGGCCTCTATCGTTTGAGGTTCCGAAGCCCCTGTTTCCGGTGGCTGGGGTTCCCATGATTCAGCACCACATCGAGGCCTGCACCAAGGTAACGGGGGAAGATGTTATCTCTTTATTTAGATGTTTATATTCCGCTTTTCACACTTTATTCAGCACTTCAAAGAGATTGCATTCAGTACTGCAGGTATTTCCCTATCCCCAGAGGGCTCACAGTCTAAGGCAATGGAGGGTAAAGTGACTTGCCCAAGGTCACGAGGAGCGACAGTGGGACTCGAACCCTGGTCTCCTGGTTCATAGCCCCTGCTCTAACCAACAGGCAGTGAAGGTCTAACTCTTCTCCCCTCACGCTCCGTCATGCAACTCATGGCTCTAACATCTGCTCTTGGTTAAAGCAGTCATTGGGGATTCTTGTATCCGGGCCAGTAAATGCTTTGTTGTGAGGTATTAGTGGCTTTCTGTAAGTTTTATCACATCTATATGGTAAACAATTGGGGATTTGCTCAGGAGTAGTCACAGTACCCTGGGAAGAGGGCCCTGTTTCTCCTCACTTACCTCACAATAATGAGAAGAAGGCTGTTGGCTTGCTCATCTTGCTGAGTGGGCAGGGGCTGCTAGCTTGCTGGCCATGACAGGGAGGGTTGAGGCTACCATCTTGCTTATCAGGTTTAGAAGAGGAGGGCTCTGTCTCTCTGTCTTCATGGTGGGAGAGGAGGGACTGTCAGCTTGATCATCATCATGGTGGGAGAGGAGGGACTGCCAGCTTGATCATCATCATGGTTAGAGGGGAGTGGGCTGTCAGCTTGCTCATCATCATGGAGGGGAAGGGGCTGTCAGCTTGATCATCATCATGGTTAGAGGGGAGTGGGCTGCCAGCTTGCTCATCATCATGGAGGGGAAGGGGCTGTCAGCTTGATCATCATCATGGAGGGGAGGGGGCTGTCAGCTTGATCATCATCATGGAGGGGAAGGGGCTGTCAGCTTGATCATCATCATGGAGGGGAGTGGGCTGCCAGCTTGCTCATCATCATGGAGGGGAAGGGGCTGTCAGCTTGATCATCATCATGGTGGGAGAGGAGGGACTGCCAGCTTGCTCATCATCATGGTTAGAGGGGAGTGGGCTGTCAGCTTGCTCATCATCATGGTTAGAGGGGAGTGGGCTGTCAGCTTGCTCATCATGATAGAACGGAGGGGGGCTGTCAGCTTGCTTGTCCTGGTGGGAGAGGAGGGACTGTCGGGTCACTCATAATGGGGATAGGGGAGGCTGTCAGCTTGCTCTTAGTAGAAAAGGAAGAGTGGGCAGGAAGCTGTCACTTTCTCCTCGTGGTGGGAGAGGAGGTGGCTGTAAGCTCCCTCATGGTAGGAAGGGAAGGGTACTCTCAGCTTACTCATGGTGGGAGGGACGGGGATGGTCACTCGCTTCGCATGGTGGGAGGGGGGTGGTGGCAGCGTGTTTCACCTGGTTCGTGATTGGGGCAGCTGCTGATCTTAGGACAGAGAGAGACTCTCCTGCTTACATGTGCTGACCTCTCCTGTTTGATACTTTTATCCTGACTGACCTTTACGCCTGTGGTTTATTTCCCAGGTTCCAAACATGAAGGAAATCTTACTAGTGGGGTTTCACCAGCCAAATGAAGCTCTGAACAAGTTCCTGGTTGCAGCACAGCAGGAGTTTAAAATCCCCATTAGGTAAGATGGCTGCCGCGCTCTGCAATAATCACTGTGCACAAACCACCCACACAAGGGGTTTCCTGTGAAAGGCGCAAGCAATCATTATGCCAGGATTGTCCAGTGACATTTACTGACTTAGTAACCATGTGTCATGGCATGAATTACCATGGGCTACCGGGCTGGAACCAACAGCCTACAACTCCCCAAAAACTAACCAGGTCAAGGCTGGTGGTGACGGCAGCAGATGTTTGGGAAACAGCCTCACTAGGTTAGGGGGAAAACCTTGTGGGGAGGGCCTGGGTGTTGGATTACATAAGGGATCTTGTATGTTCCTAGACCCAGGATGGTAGGAAGAGAACAAAAACTCTTCTGGATAAGGGGCAATAGCCTAGAAGATTCTATGGCTGGCAGCTAGGATATAGCTAGGGACCTTAGTTTTCAGTTTTTATTTTATTTTTCCTGGGACTTTCATTGTTATAAAAAGGAAATTCCCAAATCAGTCCAGACTCCTGGGTTTTGTCTCCCGTCCAGCAGAGGGAGACAGAGAAAGGTGGCACTTGCAGTCCCTCAGTCTCTCTGACTCCAGCAGATGCTGGAGGTGCAAAGTCTGCAGTCTAACAACAACAACAAAAATAAACCCAAAACCCCAGAAAGGGCACATAGGCTTCTGTCTGTGCCTCCCAGAAGGTTGTTAGACCCTGGTGGGGTCATCCCTTCTGGTGCGTGAGGCTTGAGAGCAGGGAATCGGGGGCCCTGTGTTGCTCGCATCCATGGCCGGACAGGGCTGATACCTGGGATCCCGGGATCACTCGCCCTGTGGGATCTTCACATCCTGTCGCCTCTTCAGGAGCCTGCTGCTGCTTTTTTAAGGAAAGTGCCCCTTTTTTTCCTTTTGTTTGTTAATATTGTCAAAGTTTGAAAAAAAAAAAATACAGCATCTACAGTGAGAGGTTGGTTTCTTCCCTTCGGGGGCAGCGCGTTTTCGCCCTTATTCAGTCCCGTCGTTAGAGCTTTTATTTTCTTCTCTCCCGCGCCTCATTCGCCCTCTCTCCCGTGCGGCGCTAGACCAGGGGGAGTCCCGGTCTCACTTGTGGATGCTGCGTGAGGCAGCCTGTTCTTGCGGGGACGCGAGGTCGTGTCTTTCCCGCACCGGCCTTTGTTTCAGATGCCTCCCCGGGGGGCGTGTCCCGGTCTCACTTGTGGATGCTGCGTGAGGCAGCTTGTTCTTCCTGTGGGGACGCGTGGTCCTGTCTTTCCCTCATTGGCCTTTGCTCCCAATGCCTCCCTGGGGAGGAGGGACGGTTGGAGAGCTCCGTGGGCGACACGGGCAGTGTGTCCCGTGTCTTGGGGCAGCGCGGGCCAAGGATGGGAGTTCAGATCTCCCTCCCCCGTTGTCTTCAGAGCCCCAAGCCTCTGGGGGAGGGTAGTGGCGTGAACCTAGATGTTCCAATCTGGATGGTTGTTACTACTGATGCCAATCTTTTCTGCTGGGGAATGGTATGTCAGCATCAGTTGGTGAAAAGCCATTGGTCCCCGGAGGAAGCTTCCTGGCCCATCAATCGGCTAAAGACCAGGGTGGTACGTCTGGCCCTGCTAGCGTTTCTCCCCTTGGTTAGGGGCCGGTTGGTAAGGATCTTGTCGGAGAATGCGACAGTGGTAGCCTATATCAACCACCAGGGAGGCACCAGGAGTCATTCCATGGCTCAGGAGGCTCTGCTTCTGGTGGAGTGGGCAGAGCAGCAACTGGAGAGTCTGGCAGCCTCACACATAGCAGGCTTGGGCAATGTGCAAGCAGATTTTCGAAGTCACCAGCAGCTGGATCCCAGGGAGTGGGAGCTGTCCTAGGAGGTGATGTCTCTTGTTTGTCATCGGTGGGGGACCCTGTGTGTGGACTTAATGGCAACCTTCAGAAATGCCAAAGCTCCGTGTTTCTTTAGTCGGCAGAGAGAAAGAGGAGCAGAGGGAGTAGAAGCCTTGGTCCTGCCTTGGCCGACGGACGTCCTGCTGTATGTGTTTCCTCCCTGGCCTCTGGTGGCCAAAATTCTCCAGCGAATAGAGGTTCACTGTATGTACCCTCCAGAGGGTTTCCATCATCCCGCTCTCGTTTTTTGGGGCAGCAGAGGTTGCGGCAGAACAGGCAGCAAGCAGCCGGACAGCGGCAACCGTTGGCCAGGAACCAAATCTGGTCCTTGTCCTTTCGGGGGCGACGTACCACCCTCTCAGGTGGACTTACCACCTGAGAGGGTGGTACGACCTCCTCTCTCACCTCCAAGACTACACAATGAGATGGGGCTGACCCATCCCTCGCTCCCTCGGGTAGGGGATCGCCTGTCCCGCTTTTACGAGGCATGGGCCAGAATTACTTCCGATCAGTGGCTGCTAAGCAGAATAGAACGAGGCTACACTTTGGAATTTGCTCAGCCTCTCAGAGACTTCTACTTAATTTCTCCTTGCGGTCCACAAGTCAAATGTCAGATTGTTCATCAGACTCTCGAACGTCTCCTGGCTCTAGGAGCAGTAAAACCGGTCTCCCCAGAACATTGGAGGAAAGGAAGGTACTCCATTTTCTTTGTAGTTCCAAAGAAAGAGGGGTCCTTCCAGCCAATTTTGGACCTCGAGAAGGTAAATAAGTCTCTCAAGGTACCACACTTTCACTTGGAGTCTCTGCGCTCAGTCATCGCGGCGGTACGCAAGGGAGAATTCCTGGCCTCTCTGGATCTGATGGAGGCATACTTGCACATTCCCATCCGCGAAAATCAAATGTTCCTGTCCTTTATGGTCCTGGGGGAATGCATTACCAATTCTGCGCTCTGCCTTTCGGTCTCACGACCACACCCTGTACTTTCACCAAGGTCATGGTGGTTGTGGTGGCGTCCCTCCGGAAACAAGGCCTACTCATTCATCCCTACCTGGACAATTGGCTCATCAGGGCCAAGTCAAGGGATTGCTGTGTGGAAGCAATCCGCAAGGTGACCATTCTCTTGGAATCCATCGGCTGGGTAATCAATCAGACCAAGAACCACCTTGTTTCCTCTCAGACAGAATTCCTGGGAGCCAGGTTCGACACTGCGGTCGGCAAAGTTTTTCTTCCGACGGACCGAAGGAACAAACTGATGGGGCAAGTTCGCTTGTTGGTTCTTCCACTGCCCAAGGCCTGGGACCACCTTCAAGTTCTAGGTTCGATGGCATCCACACAGGAGGTGGTTCCTTGGGCATTTCCTCTTATGAGACCGTTCCAAAGAGCATTACTTTCCCGATGGGATCCCAAGTCGGAGAATTTCCAATTCCCTCTACCACTCACCGATCACACCAAGTCCATTCTTGGGTAGTGGCTTTACCTGTACAACCTGTCAAGGAGTGGATTTGGAAGTCCTAAGCTGGACAGAGGTGACTATGGATGCCAGCCTCTCAAGCTGGGGAGCTGTCTGCCGGTATCTTTCAGTACAGGGAAGCTGGTCCCCAGAGGAGTCCGCATGGTTGATCAATCGCCTGGAGACCAGAGCGGTTCACTTGGCCTTGCAACACTTTCTTCTGCACTTATGCCAACAGGCGGTTCGGGTCCTCTGCAACAATGCGATGACTGTGGCCTATATCAACTGTCAAGGAGGCACCAGAAGTCAAGTTGTAGCCGATGAGGTGGAGCAAAATCTTGCGATGCTGGCAGCTTCCCACATTCTCGGGAAGGACAACATACAAGCGGACTTCCTCAGTTGGAGGCGCATAGATCCTGGAGAGTGGGAACTCTCGGATGGAGCAATGGATCTCAAGTCTCGAAGATGGGGGACTCCCCACATGGACTTGATGGCAACGCGGGACAATGCCAAGGCTCCTCGCTTCTTCAATCGCAGGAGAGATCATGGCGCAGAGGGGGAAGATGCGCTAGTGCTTCCCTGGCCAACCTCCATTCTCCTGTATGTGTTTCCTCCTTGGCCTCTGGTGGGCAAGGTGCTTCGCAGGATAGAGGTCCACCCAGGGACGGTAATCCTAGTGGCGCCCGAGTGGCCCAGACGTCCGTGGTTTGTGGCCCTAGTCAATCTAGCCGTGGACAGCCCTCTACGACTCAGCATCTTCCACAACTTCTCCATCAAGGGCCTATATATTTTGACCAGGCAGCTTGCTTCTGTCTGTCGGCTTGGCTTTTGAAAGGAGGAGAGTGAGGAAGAAGGGCTATTCTGAGGAGGTCATCATTACATTGCTACAAGCCAGGATAATGTATGAGAGGGAGATAGACATTTGAGTATGGAGAGTTTTTGAGACATGGTGTCATGAGAGAGAGATTCTTCCCAGACACGTTACGATTGCTCAAATGTTAAGTTTTTTGCAAACTGGTTTGGTCAAGGGCTTGTCCTTTAACTCCCTCTGGGTACAGGTGGCGACCGTAGGTACGCTGGTTGGTAGCTCGGTGGCGGCACATCCAGATGTGATGCGTTTCCTCAGAGGAGTAAGACATTTGAAGCCCCCGGTATGTCCGATGTGGAGTCTTAATTTGGTTCTTCGCGTCTTGTGTGATCCGCAGTTTGAACCCCTTAAAACTGTAACATTGAAGGACCTTACTTTGAAAACGGTGTTTTTGGTGGCTATCTGCTCAGCTCGCCGAATTTCTGAGTTGCAGGTTCTCTCCTGTAGGGAACCCTTTTTGAGGATCTGTCTCGGGAGTTTCTCTTTGTACGGTTCCGTCCTTTTGCCCAAAGTGGTCTCCTCTTTTCATTTAAGCCAATCGGTTGAGCTTCCAGCTTTTCCTGATTTGTCGAATGATGTACAACATGCACTAGAGCTTAGTCAGCTAGATGTTCAGCGTTCCTTGTTGTGTTACTTGGAAGTCACTAATTCTTTCAGACTCAGATCATTTGTTTGTCCTATGGAGCAGTCCCAAGAAAGGTCACAAGGGGTGTAAGACGATGATTGCACGATGGTTGAAAGAAGCCATATTGTCTGCATACATTTGTAAAGGGAGACATGTTCCGGAGGGCCCATTCTATTCGTTCTCAAGCAACCTCGTGGGCCGAATGCCAGTTGGTATTGCCTCAGGAGATTTGCAGAGCGGCTACTTGGAAGATGCTCCACACTTTTGCTCGCCACTACCGCTTGGACGTTCAGGCGCCCGGAATTTTTGGCAGTGGCGTACTGCGCACGGGACTTGCAAGGTCCAACTCGGTTTAGGGAAGCTTTGGTACATCCCATGGTCTGGACTGATCCGGGTATGTACAGGGAAAAGAAAATTGGTTCTTACCTGATAATGTTTGTTCCTGTAGTACCACGGATCAGTCCAGACGCCCGCCCAAAGACTAGGAGTGGGTATCAGGGATATCTGTAATGACCGCATGCACATATTCAGTTTTATATGTTCGTTCTTAAAGTTCTTGTTTGATTCATTGCTAGTCTAATTCTGCTTTGATACTCTATACTGAAGGGATGCAGGAGGCACACCAGATTAAGTGAGGGTGCCTTTCAAGTTTTCTCTGTCTCCACCTGCTGGAAAGGAGGCATAACCCACAGTTTGGACTGATCCATGGTACTACAGGAACGAAAATTATCAGGTAAGAACCAATTTTCTTTTCATCCAGGACCAGTGATTCTGGTGGCAACGGAGTGGCCATGGCGTCCATGGTTTGCAGACTTGATCAACCTAGCGGTGGACGGTCCTCTTCGGCTTGCCATCTACTGGACCTACTGCGTCAGGGACCAGTTTATTTCGATCAGGCAGATCAATTCTGTCTAGCTGCTTGGCTTTTGAAAGGTGGCGTCTGAAGGAAAAGGTTATTCAGACGCAGTCATTGCTACGCTCTTGCAATCTAGGAAGTCTTCCAGCTCTCTATCCTATGTGAGGGTGTGGAGCGTTTTTGATTCCTGGTGTTCCGGCTGGAATGTGGACCCCAGAAGAGCCTCTAGGCGCCATATTTTGACCTTCCTTCAGGATGGTTTGGCAGAAGGGTTGTCCTTCAAGTCACTTAAGGTTCAAGTGGCGGTGCTGGGTTGCTGCCGAGGCAAGGTTCGTGGCGCTTCGCTTTTGGCACATCCGGACATTGTCCGTTTTCTTTGAGGTGTGAAGCACCTGCGCCCTCCCGTTAGACAGCCGTGCCTGTCTAGTGGATCCTTAATGTGGTCTTGCGGAGCCTCTGCGGCGTGCGACTATAAAGGATCTCACTTTGAAAGTGGTTTTTTTGGTGGCTACCTGTTCGACGCTCAGAATTTCCGAACTTCAAGCTCTTTCCTGCAGGGAGCCCTTTTTGAGAATCTCGGACAAGGGAATTTCCTTGTGGACTGTGCCTTCTTTCTTGCCCAAGGCGGTGTCCTCCTCCTTTCACGTTAATCAGTCGGTGGAGCTCCCGTCCTTCTCAAACTTAGATCTGGCAGCAGCGCACACTAGAGATTTGCGTTGCCTAGACATCAAACGAGCCTTGCTGAAATACTTGGAGGTCACAAATAATCTCCACGTGTCAGATCACCTTTTTGTGTTGTGCATTGGTGCCAAGAAAGGGCATAAGGCATCAAAAGCGACTATTGCGAGGCGGTTGAAAGAGGCGATTAATTCTGCATGTATTTGTCAGGGTCGCCCGATTCCAGAACGTTCCCGGGTGCTTTCTACTCGCGCTCAGGCAGCCTCTTGGGCAGAGTGTCAGTTAGTCTCTCCTCAGGAGATCTGTAGGGCATCTACGTGGAAGTCATTGCACACCTTTGCCAGACATTGTCGCTTAATGTCTGGTCCTCGGGGGCTGGAAAGTTTGGCACCAGTGTGCTGCGAGCAGGACTCTCCCAGTCCCACCCTACTTAGGGAAGCTCTGGTACATCCCAGCGTCTGGACTGATCCGGGTACGTACAGGGAAAGGAAAATTTCTTCTTACCTGCTAATTTTCGTTCCTGTAGTACCACGGATCAGTCCAGAGTCCCGCCCTGGATTAGCAAAGGGTATTGGGAGAGTCTGCTCGATCTGGCTGTTTTTGCTGTGTGGTCTATGAAGAAGCATAAGGTTTGTTGATCCCACACAGGTTTTTGGTGTGAGGGCGTTTTGTTGGTGCCTGTTTTATGGTGATCCTCTTCCCCCTGTTCATTTAGGGGAGTAGGCATAATTCTTCTTTATACTTCTGGCTTGGGTAGAGATTAATACTGAGGGACTGCAGGAGCCACCTCGTTTTAAGTGACAGTAGCAGTAAAACTTTCTCTGCCTCCATCTGCTGGAGGGGGGGCAAAATCCAGGAGTCTGGACTGATCTGTGGTACCACAGGAACGAAAATTAGCAGGCAAGAACCAATTTTCCTTTGGTGGACATGGGCTTTTTTTCACTGATTTGTCTCCTGTGTTATAATAAGGCCTTCACAGAATTTTTTTTTTTGTTATAACATTAAAATTCCCAGGAAAAATGAAATAAAAACTGAAAATGAAAGTTCCTAGATATACCCTTAGCAGTCTGGGCAGGAATAACTGGGCCATCTGGTCGTGCTGCCCAAGAAGTGGCCAGCAGCAGCCTCCTGACCCTGGCTGACCGTGAAGGAGTACGTGCAGGGCCCCCCAGCTCTGAGGTAAAGATGGCGGTTTCTCTCGCAGGTACCTGCAGGAGTATGCCGCCCTGGGTACAGGAGGCGGGATTTACCACTTCCGCGACCAGATCCTCTCCGGTGGCCCTGAAGCCTTCTTCGTCATGAATGCAGATGTCTGCTCAGAGTTTCCGCTCCTGGAGATGCTGGATTTTCAGAAGCACCTAGGGAACGCACACAGCTTCATTATGCTGGGGACAACGGTAAGGAGAGGTTCTTTTGGAGCTTTACCCCCGTCTTAACAAGAAAGGTCCAGGTGCTGAGCACAGGGCTTACTGGGGAATGTGGCAGAGGGCTCCAGTAGCCAAAATCAGGGCTTGCTGGGGGATTCATCAAGGAAGGCGTAAGGAGAGCACATGAAGGCAGGTCTAGTGCCAAAGAACAGGACGCAAAGGACCCATGAGGCTGGTGAATGTGATGTGATGAGACCCCTTGCACGTGGCACCATCCCACTCAATGCCCCTTACATCTCTCTGCATTTCACAGGCAAACAGGACACAGTCCCTGAACTATGGCTGCATCGTGGCCAAAGCAGACACCCAGGAGGTAAGGCTGACCAGCCAGAAGTGTTCAGCACCAGACCACAAGACCCGCTGCTGCAGATTTCCTATTGTTACTCCCTACTCAAATCATTGTCTGTCCCATGTGTCCTCATCTGCTCCCCTCTCTATCCCATGTTCCCCCTCGCTCTCAGGTCGCTTGTATCTCGTATTCTCCCTCCACGCCCCGTCCCTTTGTCCTGCACCCCTCCCTTTTCTCATGTTCTTGTTCTGTGTTGCCCTCCTCAAGTCACAAGCGAGAGCTCATTTGCTGTTCTGCACGCCCTAAGGTCCTGCACTATGTGGAGAAACCCAGCACCTTTGTCAGTGATATCATAAACTGCGGGATCTACCTTTTCACGCCGGCCATCTTCCAGCACATCGGAGAAGTGTTCCAGCGCCACCATCAGGAGCCGTTTCTGTGAGTCTCCGCTCCCTCCCCAGGGAACTTCTGACTTCACCTCCTCCCGTGAATCATTTAGTGTGAAGGTCAAGGCACAATCTCTACATTTATCTCTGTTCATATGGTTTCTTTTCTTCCATCTCCTTGAACCTCCTGTCATCCTTCTGGTCCATGAACGCCCCCCCCCCTCAGGTGTTCCTTCCCCAGGTAAGTGCTCATTACTGCTGTAGTCAGCGCCACCAGCTCACAGGATACTATGGTCCCTCCAGCAGGCATCAGGGAATCAGACAAATAACGCTAGACGAGAGCTGCGCACAGTCCTCCCACCGATGCAGTTTGTGGCATAACAATGCTGAGCCACCTCTGTAGCTCCTGCCCACAGCTACCTTCCTCTGTGCCACGGGACTCATGTTTAGCCAGTATCGCTCTCCTCCCTGCAGCGGTAACTCCGCTTCCCCTTGTACCGCAGAGCTAGGATTGTCATTCTGCCTTGAACAGTTAACGTCATTGTTTTTACAATAGAAAGCTTTTCAGGATCTTGAGGGAGGTAAGAACATGACCGAATCTGATAGCTACGGGTAGGGGCAGATAGGTGGTGCTGTGTATGTGATGGACAGTCCCAGCGTGGGTTGTGCCATGAGCTGGACAATTCTGTGCCATCAGCAGGTCCTCTGCGTGTGGCGCTGCACCCTTGGATGGAACAACCCCGTCATCTGTTGCTGAATGTGAGGAGATGTGCTGTGCGATGAAATGTGCTCAGCTTTACCTGCCTCTTTGATGCTGACTGATAATCCTGTCTTGCAGCGAGGATAGTGCCAATGGCTGGCAGCGTGCAGAGGTGATCCGCCTGGAGCAGGATATCTTCACAGCCCTGGCCGGGCACGGCAGGCTCTACGTCTTCAAGACTAACAGCTTCTGGAGTCAGATAAAATCAGCTGGGTGAGCACAGGGAGTGGAGCTGGGGAAAGGAAAGAGGGTACATGGGTCCTGCTGGGAGGGAATATAGGGTGGGGGGAGGGAGGCAGGCGAGGGGATCGTGAGATATTGAGGGGTGGGGAGCACAGTGTGCTGGGGAAAGGTAGCAATAAACATAGCTTAAGAACAGCCAAACCTCACTACAAAGGTCCGTCTAGCCCAAGCTCCTGTGAGAGCTGCAAGCAGCAGGGTTTTAAGGACAGACAGAGAGGTGTCTACCCCATGTCGCACCCTTCCAGAGTCCAGCACTCGGCCCGTGCCTCATCTTATCCTCTCTCTCAGCCCAGTTATACTACGTGCCGGTGAGTTGCATGATCAGGTGCAGCCTGCTTCTTGAGGTAGGAGACACAGTGACTAACGCTGCCTTCTTTATCTGTTCCACCTTGCATGATTTTGAGCGTGAGAAGTTTCACTTGTTTCCCCCCTGCGTTACTCTGTATTCTTATTGCTGAAATCATCTGCCACTTTATTGACCCTGCAGGCAGCTGTGCATGAGCCCATTGTAACTAGTCAGCGGCAGCTTTGGCTTTAATTCAGAGTAATTTCATTCTTTATTCTTGTTTCCTGACGCCATATGACCAGCACTGCTCCTTCACAGTGAAATCCAGTTGTTTATTCCTATTCTGTCTCTTATCTTTGAGACAGTGGTGGATCCAGCAGAGAACTTTGCCTTTGATTCCCAGACAGCTATTAACTTGATGCCTTTTGAATGGCCATGGCTTCTGGCAGCTCAAGGCACTTTACAACCACACTAATAAAATAATTCAGACCCACCCACTAACTTAAATATACATATTTAAAATGTTATTACAATACACTTTTATAAAACAGCCTCAATTTCTTGATCCACCTTACATATATCTGCTCTAGATAAGTAGAAAGCCACCACCCCAAATCTAGTCTGACCATAACTTCACCTCGCATCCCTTTAACCACTGCTTACACTGACCAGCGTCTGGAAAAGTCTAGTGAAAAAGCCAGCCCTTTGTTTCCTGAACGATAATTCCCTGTACGGACCCAGATCAGTCCAGACGCCTGGGTTTTGTACCCTCGACAGCAGACGGAGACAAAGCTTTATTGAAACTGGTATATAATGAAGCGTGCCACCGGTTGTCCCTCAGTATTTTTCTGTCTCCAGCAGATGGTGCAAAACCTACAGTCTGGGGGGAAAAAAAAAAAGATTTCTAGGAGGAATTTCTGCTCGCAGGATTCCTGGTGGGACTATCCTCCCTGGTCGAGGCGGGTGAGCACGGGCTTGGTGAACCTTTTTAGCTCTGTCTGAGAATCCGTGGGGCAGATATCTGGTGGTCCAGATCCCTCAGCCCACAAATGACAGCCTGGTGACCTGCTGGCAGCCCCCTTCTCCAGCATTGGATGGAGCAGGAAAGTATCCAGAGGATTTAAACTTTATATTTTTTCTTTTAGTTTACTTGGGGAGGCTTGTTAAAGTTTCTGTTTTGAAAAAAAAAATTGTTAAAGTTGTTTCAAGCTGACTTCCTTCATTGCTCCTGGTGGCCGGGGTTCCCTCTGAAGAGGCGCAGGGCAGCTGGTAAGTCAGGCTGTCTTTGGATGCATGCTGGAGGTAGGGACCGCGGCGGCTAGAGTTAGAGGTCAGTGCCATGCCGCGCGCTTCCATTTGCTGGGCCTGCAGGGAGTTGCGTCATCTTTGCGCCAGTGCGCTTCAGGTGGGGAGGATGCCTTGGCAGGGTCCTCCCTCTGGGTTTGATCAGCTTCCTCTTCGGTGCATCAAGCCAGGCCTTGCGCTGGAGCGCCTTGGAGAGCAGGTCAGCGGCTGCCATGCAGCTCCCTTCGGCTTCCAGGGGGCCCGATGTTTCTCCACCTCATTTGTCCCCAGTTGGGTGCATTGTGGAGGGAAGGATTTCCCTCTACACATTGGCTCTGCGGAGCAGACTGTGACTTTGAGGCCTCCCAGCCTTTTTCTTAATATTTTGTGCTTCTGATGAACCAGGCCTTTTTAGCCTAGAAAGCTTCAGGACGACACAAAAAGGTCACAGTCTCTTCCGGCAGCGGCGTCCTAGATCGCGCATCAATTCAGCTCCATCTAAGCGCAAGTGCACGGATGAGGTCTGGTGCATTTGAGGCCTACCCTTGGGGTCAGAGGGACCCACAGGGAGATACAGATGATTCTGAGGATCTGCAGGGATCCCCAGGAGAACCCTCGGGAGTGGATCCGCTGCAGGACCCGGAGGAGGATGATCTCAAGGTGGTCCCGCCGCTCTCGCAGAGAGGAGGTCTGCCCACAGATTCCACAGGTTCTTAAGGAACTTGGATTCAAGATGCCTCAGGAGGAGTCTGGTTTGGAGGGAGCAGATCCCATATGAGATGGGTTAAGGCAAGGGTGTTCCCTTTTCATAAGTCGGTGAAGAAGCTGGTGGTTCGGGAGTGGGATACACCTGCATTTAGGCTCATAGAGGTCAGAGCTATGGCTAAACTCTTATCTGTTACTGGAGGATACCTTGAAGTGTTGGCTCTTCCCAAGGTGGATCTTTGTGTCTGCGATTGCCAAGAAGACTACTATTCCAGGGGCAGACTACGCTGCCTTGCGTGATGGGCAGGATCGTAAGCTGGAGCTTCATCTCATAGAGGCAAAAACTCATAACAACATTTTTTTTAAAATATATCCAAAGCAAAAAACCTGTGAGGGAGTCGGTTGGACCATTAGATGACTAAGGGGCTCTTAGGAAAGATGAGGCCATTGCAGAAAGACTAAATGATAGAGATCTTGAACGAGTAGATGTGAATTGGTTATTTACACTTTCGGATAATAGGAGGACTAGGGGGCATTGCATGAAGTTAGCAAGTAGCACATTTAAGACTAATCGAAGGACATTCTTTTTTACTCAATGCACAATAAAGCTCTGGAATTTGTTGCCAGAGGATGTGGTTAGTGCAGTTAGTGTAGCTGGGTTCAAAAAAGGTTTGGATAGGTTCTTGGAGGAGAAGTCCATTACCTGCTATTAATCAAGTTTACTTAGGGAATAGCCACTGCTATTAATTGCATCAGTAGCATGGGATTTTCTTAGTGTTTGGGTAATTGTCAGGCTCTTATGGCCTGGATTGGCCACTGTTGAAAACAGGATGCTGGGCTTGATGGACCCTTGGTCTGACCCAGCATGGCAATTTCTTATTTTAAGAACATAAGATATTGCCATGCTTGGGTCAGACCAAGGGTCCATCAAGCCCAGCATCCTGTTTCCAACAGAGGCCAAACCAGGCCCCAAGAACCTGGCAATTACCCAACAGCATCGAATGGACTTCTCTTCCAAGAACTTATCCAACCTTTTTTGAACCCAGCTACACTAACTGCACTAACCACATCCTCTGGCAACAAATTCCAGAGCTTTATTGTGTGTTGAGTGAAAAAGATTTTTCTCCGATTAGTCTTAAATGTGCTACTTGGTTCTGATGCTTTCTGTGATCTTGTTAGGACCTCTTCTCGAATCATGATGTCGGCGGTGCCTGTTAGACATTTGTTATGGTTATGTAACTGGTCAGCTGACGTGTGCTCCAAGGTGCAACTGGGAGTGCTCCCTTATAAAGGGAAGCTTTTGTTTGGGAATGACCTGGAGCAGATAATGAAGCATCTAGGTGCGTTCAGGTTGCTCATGTTGCTGGCGGACAAGCCTAAGCACAGAAAATTTGTGTGGGCTGGGTTCCGGGATAATCGGAGGTTTCCTCAATGCAAGCGTTCAAGAGGTCCGCAGCAGCAAGACCCTGCCAGGATATCCTCCTGAAATCAGTCCTTTTGCAGGGCCAAGAAGCCCTTTGGGACAATTCAGGGACTAGTGCAGCTGCTAAGACCTCGCAATGAAGTGAGGCTGGCCCACTCTTCAGTTCCAGCAGCCGGAGGGCTTTTGGTGCTCTTTTTCAAGGAGTAGGTCAAGATTACCATGGACCAGTAGGTCCTCCAGGTGATAAAAGATGGCTATGCTTTAGCATTTTCTTGTCCCATCAGAGACACCTTTCTTGTGTCCCCTTGTGGTCTTCTTGCAGTGGTTCAAGGAACTGTGGATCGCTTGAAGCAACTAGGAACCATATTGCCAGTTCCACTAGAAGAGCAGCGCACGGGGAGATATTCTATTTACTTCGTGGTACCAAAAAAAGTTCTCTTTGTCCCATTTTGGATTTAAAGAGGGTGAATTCGGCCCTCAGCGTTCCCCATTTTTGCATGGAGACCCTAAGGTCAGTCACTGCGGCGGTGCAAAAAGGGAAGTATTTATCGTCTCTGGACCTGACAGAGGCTTATTTACACATGGTCATCTGGAAAAAGCACCAGAGGTTCCTCCACTTCATGCTAAATCGGGGGAACATCTGCGGTTTTGAGTCCTTTCCCTTTGGTCTGGCTACAGCGGCACATACATTCACCAAGGTGATGGTGGTGGTGGCAGCAGCCTTAAGAAGAGAAGGGGTGCTAGTGCATCCATACCTGGACGACTGGCTCATGTGGGTGAAGTCGGATGTTCTTTGTTAACGGTCAGAGGTGAATGCTGCGATGAATCTTGTTCCCTCTCATTCCCTGGAGTATCTGGGGGCACAGTTCAACACAAAGGAGGGGAGAGCTTATCTCACAGAGGAGAGGATTGTGAAGTTACAGGGTCAGGTTCATCACCTGTTACAGTGCCCAGGGTTTGGGACTATTTGCAAGTCCTAGGTTCTGTGTCGTCAACTCTGGAGTTAGTTCCATGGGCTGCGTCAGGGTCAGCGGCAAAGTCCCACGGTGCGGGCAAGCATTCTGCTCGGCAGGAGGCACAAGCCAATCCGTTTTCATGGCCATTTTGAAAACATTATAGGCAGTTCAAATGGAGACGCCTGAGGGAGGGGATCTCCCGCCAGATCTCTCCCCTGCTCTTTCAAACCCTGAGAGCCCTCAGGATTTGCTGCCCAATCTTTTTGCTATTGATGTTGACCCCGATCCCCTGGAAGGGGGCCTGTAGGAGGCCCAGCTGTTTTTACTCCGGGCTTTGGGTTCTTAATGCACAAAGCATGCCTAGCCAGCCAGCTGCAGCAAAGTGGTGGTCACTGCTCGGGCGGCCAGAGGAGCCTCCCAGGAAGGTACCCAAGTGGCTGGAGCCAGAGGGATCTCTTTGAGGTCCGAGGTGCCCTTGGGTAGGGCTCAAATATCCCGGACCCTGAGTTGAGCCTGACTCTGCCTTGCTCCTTCTGCCCGTCTCGGGGGGCGATCTGGACGAGGGGCCAGAAAAGGTTCCTCACCTGGAGGAAGGCGACCCGAATGTCGTTCGCCTGGTCCTCAGAGAGGAGTTGGATCCTCTCATTCCGCATGTCCTAACAGAGTTAGGAATTGCGCTCCCTCCAGAGGTCTCGGCACAGGATTCTGTAGATCCTGGTGGTTTGCGAGGTACAGCCAAAACTTTCCAGTTCAATCATATGGTTCAGCAGTTATTGGTCCGGGAGTGGGATAATCTGGAGTCTGACTTGAGTGTGGGCCAGGCTGTGGACAAACTTTACCCTTTGCCTCAGGAGACCATGATGCTTTTGAAAGTTCCAAAGGTAGATACCTCCATTTTGGCCGTCACAAAACGAACCACTATTCCAGTGGCAGGGGCAATGGCCCTTAAGGATCTCCTGGATAGGAAGCTTGAGGCGCATCTCAAGCGGAGATTCGATGTCTCTATCCTTGGCATTTGGGCTGCTGTTTGTAGCAGTTTCATGCTCTGGGCAAGCCTGAGATGGATGCAGCAGCTGCTGGCTACCAGGGACCTACCGCCTCAGGACTCAGCGCAGGTAGAGCACTTGGAGGCAGTGGTAGCATATGGTGCGAATGCTTTTTATGACCTCCTTCGTACCTCCTCTAGGACGATAGATTCCACAGTCTCGGCAAGGAGATTCAGATGGTTGATTAAGTCTCTGGGCGACAATACAGTCCATAAGTTCCCGGCGGACATATCTAAGGCATCTAAAGGCTTTCTTCCGACATGCTCTCGTTTCCAGGGGCAGAGACGCTTCCAATAGCGCACAGCCCTTGCTCCGGGCCAGTGACAAGCCTCGGAGAGGTCTCAACCCTGGTCTCATTCCTTTCGAAGCCGTGGACCAGCTCGAGAAGGCATCGGCCAGGGGTCCTTGGGGCCCAAGTTTTCCCAATGAGATGTGGAGAGCCCATTTCTTGATCCCAGCTGTGGGCGGCTGGCTGTCCCTGTTTTTTCAAGGAATGGGCCAAGTTAACGTCCGCCCAGTGGATTGTAAAAGCATCATAGAACATGGCTATGCGTTAGACTTTGCTCGGCCTCTCCGAGACATATTCATGACCTCTCCACGCTGATTCCTTTAAAAAAAAAAAAAAAGCAGATTGTTCAGCGGACCCTCCACAGGCTAGAGGGCCTCAGACCTTCATTCCTGTTCCTCAGGGAGAATGGAATATGGAGCGTTATTCCCTCTACTTCGTGGTACCGAAGGAGGAAGGCTCTTTCCGCCCTTTCCTGGACCTGAAAAAAAGTAAACAGGACCCTCAAAGTGCTGCATTCTCACATGGAGACCCTGCGATCGATCATTGAGGTGGTCCACAGCGGGGAGTTCTTGGCTTCCCTGGCTTTGGCGGCAGCATATAGGGATTCATAAGGATCACCTGAAGTTTCTTTGGTTCATGATCCTCTGAATGCACTTCCAGTTCCATCCCCTCCCATTCGGTCCATCTACAGCTCCTCACACTTTCATCAAGGTGATGGTGGTAGTTGCGGTAGCCCTTCAACGGGACAGTGTACTGGTTCACCCGTACCGCACGACTGGCTCATTCTGGCGAAGTCGAAAGAACTCTGCGAGCTGGTGGTCAGCAAACTCTTGTACCTTCTGCAGTCCCTTGGATGGGTAGTCAATCAGTCCAAGAGCCATCTTTGTCCTTCTCAGGTCTTGGACGTCCTGGGGGTGTGGTTAGACTCCCGAGTGGGGAAGGTCTTCCTGCAGGAGGAGCGGATTACCAAGCTAATGCAGCAAGTTAGACATCTCTTGGCGGCTCCTTTACCCAGGATTTGGGACGATTTGCAGGTCCTTGGCTCGATGACCTCCACTCTGGAATTGGTTCCAAGGGCATTTGCTAATATGAAGCCTTTACAGAGGACTTTACTCTCTCGCTGGGATCCAAGGTCAGAGGAATTCCAGATCCCTTACTGCTCACAGATTCCACTAGGGCAAGTCTTGCTTGGTGGCTTGCCCCAGATCACTTGAAGCGCTGGGTGGACCTCTAGGTGCCTCAGTGGGTAATAGTGACCACAGATGCCAGTCTCTCTAGTTGGGGAGCAGTGTGCCAGTCTCATTTGGTCCAGGGCCAGTGGTCGCAGGAGGATGCCTAGTGCTCCATCAATCAGCTGGAAATTAGCGCAGTAAGTCTAGCATTGCAGAATTCTCTGTCTCTCAGGCACAACTGGGCAGTGCAAGTCTTGTCCGGCAATCTGACGACGGTAGCCTATATCAGCCGCCAAAGAAGAACCAAGAGTCGCTCAGTGGCCTTGAAAGTGGAGCAGCTGATGTCGCTAGCAAGGCTAGATGCTGTTCCGCCCAGGACATCTCACATTGGCATCTCAGAGACATGGTGGAAAGAGGATAACCAATGGGACAGTGCTATACCGGGGTACAAATTATATCGCAATGACAGAGAGGAGCAGTCGGGAGGAGGTGTGGCGCTTTATGTCCGGGATGGCATAGAGTCCAACAGGATAAACATCCTGCATGAGACTAAATACAAAATTGAATCTTTATGGGTAGAAATCCCTTGTGTATCAGGGAAGACTACAGTGATAGGGGTATACTACCGTCCACCTGGTCAAGATGGTGAGATGGACAATGAAATGCTAAGAGAAATTAGGGAAGCTAACCAAATTGGTAGTGCAGTAATAATGGGAGACTTCAATTACCCCAATATAGACTGGGTAAATGTATCATCGGGTCACGCTAGAGAGATAACGTTCCTGGATGGAATAAATGATAGCTTTATGGAGCAATTGGTTCAGGAACCGACGAGAGAGGGAGCAATTTTAGATCTAATTCTCAGTGGAGCACAGGACTTGGTGAGAGAGGTAACGGTGGTGGGGCCACTTGGCAATAGTGATCATAATATGATCAAATTTGATTTAATGACTGGAAAAGGAACAGTGTGCAAATCCAAGGCTCTCGTGCTAAACTTTCAAAAGGGAAACTTTGATAAAATGAGAAAAATTGTTAGAAAAAAACTGAAAGGAGCAGCTACAAAAGTAAAAAATGTCCAAGAGGCGTGGTCATTGTTAAAAAAATACCATTCTAGAAGCACAATCCAGATGTATTCCACACATTAAGAAAGGTGGAAAGAAGGCAAAACGATTACCGGCATGGTTAAAAGGGGAGGTGAAAGAAGCTATTTTAGCCAAAAGATCTTCATTCAAAAATTGGAAGAAGGATCCAACAGAAGAAAATAGGATAAAGCATAAACATTGGCAAGTTAAATGTAAGACATTGATAAGACAGGCTAAGAGAGAATTTGAAAAGAAGTTGGCTGTAGAGGCAAAAACTCACAGTAAAAACTTTTTAAAATATATCCGAAGCAGAAAGCCTGTGAGGGAGTCAGTTGGACCGTTAGATGATCGAGGGGTTAAAGGGGCACTTAGAGAAGATAAGGCCATCGCGGAAAGATTAATTGATTTCTTTGCTTCGGTGTTTACTGAAGAGGATGTTGGGGAGGTACCCGTAATGGAGAAGGTTTTCATGGGTAATGATTCAGATGGACTGAATCAAATCACGGTGAACCTAGAAGATGTGGTAGGCCTGATTGACAAACTGAAGAGTAGTAAATCACCTGGACCGGATGGTATACACCCCAGAGTTCTGAAGGAACTAAAAAATGAAATTTCAGACCTATTAGTAAAAATTTGTAACTTATCATTAAAATCATCCATTGTACCTGAAGACTGGAGGATAGCAAATGTAACCCCAATATTTAAAAAGGGCTCCAGGGGCGATCCGGGAAACTACAGACCGGTTAGCCTGACTTCAGTGCCAGGAAAAATAGTGGAAAGTGTTATAAACATCAAAATCACAGAACATATAGAAAGACATGGTTTAATGGAACAAAGTTAGCATGGCTTTACCCAGGGCAAGTCTTGCCTCACAAATCTGCTTCACTTTTTTGAAGGAGTTAATAAACATGTGGATAAAGGTGAACCGGTAGATATAGTATACTTGGATTTTCAGAAGGCGTTTGACAAAGTTCCTCATGAGAGGCTTCTAGGAAAAGTAAAAAGTCATGGGATAGGTGGCGATGTCCTTTCGTGGATTGCAAACTGGCTAAAAGACAGGAAACAGAGAGTAGGATTAAATGGCAATTTTCTCAGTGGAAGGGAGTGGACAGTGGAGTGCCTCAGGGATCTGTATTGGGACCCTTACTGTTTAATATATTTATAAATGATCTGGAAAGAAATACGACGAGTGAGATAATCAAATTTGCAGATGACACAAAATTGTGCAGAGTAGTTAAATCACAAGCAGATTGTGATAAATTGCAGGAAGACCTTGTGAGACTGGAAAATTGGGCATCCAAATGGCAGATGAAATTTAATGTGGATAAGTGCAAGGTGATGCATATAGGGAAAAATAACCCATGCTATAATTACACGATGTTGGGTTCCATATTAGGTGCTACAACCCAAGAAAGAGATCTAGGTGTCATAGTGGATAACACATTGAAATCGTCGGTTCAGTGTGCTGCGGCAGTCAAAAAAGCAAACAGAATGTTGGGAATTATTAGAAAAGGAATGATGAATAAAACAGAAAATGTCATAATGCCTCTGTATCGCTCCATGGTGAGACCGCACCTTGAATACTGTGTACAATTCTGGTCGCCGCATCTCAAAAAAGATATAATTGCGATGGAGAAGGTACAGAGAAGGGCTACCAAAATGATAAGGGGAATGGAACAACTCCCCTATGAGGAAAGACTAAAGAGGTTAGGACTTTTCAGCTTGGAGAAGAGACGACTGAGGGGGGATATGATAGAGGTGTTTAAAATCATGAGAGGTCTAGAACGGGTAGATGTGAATCGGTTATTTACTCTTTCGGATAGTAGAAGGACTAGGGGACACTCCATGAAGTTAGCATGGGGCACATTTAAAACTAATCGGAGAAAGTTCTTTTTTACTCAACGCACAATTAAACTCTGGAATTTGTTGCCAGAGAATGTGGTTCGTGCAGTTAGTATAGCTGTGTTTAAAAAAGGATTGGATAAGTTCTTGGAGGAGAAGTCCATTACCTGCTATTAAGTTCACTTAGAGAATAGCCACTGCCATTAGCAATGGTTACATGGAATAGACTTAGTTTTTGGGTACTTGCCAGGTTCTTATGGCCTGGATTGGCCACTGTTGGAAACAGGATGCTGGGCTTGATGGATCCTTGGTCTGACCCAGTATGGCATGTTCTTATGTTCTTATGTTCTTATTGCGGGGACCGACAAATGCAAGCAGACTTTGAGTCTGCAAAGGCTGGACCCAGGAGACTGGGAACTCTCGGATGAGGCGATGACCCTCATCTCTCACAGATTTTGATGGTGACTCAGAGGAAGGCCAAGACGCCAGGTTTCTTCAGTCACAGAAGAGAGCATGGAGTAGAAGAGGTCCTTTGTACTTCCGTGGCCGAACAACATTCTGCTTTATACATTCACACTGTGGCCTCTGATCGACAAGGTTCTCTGTAGGATAGAAGTTCATCCAGGGACTGTGATCTTGGTGACCCGAGTGGGCCTGACAGCCCTGGTTCACGGACCTGATCAGCCTCACGGTGGATGGTCCTCTGCAGCTAAGTCATCGGCCAAACCTGCTCTGACAAGGCCCTATATTTGCAACTTGGCGGATTGCTTTGGTCTGGCCTTTGAAAGGCAATAATTGAGGAAGAAGGGTTATCCAGAGGACGTGATTACCCCTCTACTTTAGGCTTGGAAGACCTCTATTTCTTTGACCTATGTCAGGGTTTAGAAGGTCTTTCAATAGTGGTGTCGTGAGCAGGGAATCATCCCTCATCAGTTCTCGAAGGTGCAAACTCTGGCGTTTTTGCAGTAAGGCTTAGGTAAAGGATTGTTTTCTAATTCCCTCTGGCTGCAAGTGGCGGCCTTGGATTGTCTTAGGGGCAACGTTCATAGTGCGGCTTTGGCAACATATCCGAATGTGGTGAATTTCCTCTGGGGAACAAAGCACTTGAATCCCTCAGTCCGTCCGGTACGTCCATCCTGGAGCCTTAATTTTGTCCTTATGTGAAGCTCCGTTTTGAACCACTTAAGAAGGCCACCTTAAAGGATTTAACTTTTTTAAAGGCGGTATTTTTGGTGGGGATCTGTTCAGCTAGGAGAGTTTTGGAGATCCAAGCCTTTTCTTGCTGAGGACCCTTTTTGCGAATTTCCAATTCCGGATGTTCCATTCTTTTTGCGAAAAGTTGGCTTGGATTTTCACCTGAATCAATCTGTGGAACTCCCGGCCTTTCCAAATAGCGAGATTGATGCACCCCACGCTAGAGAGTTGAGGCGTCTGGATGGCAGAAGGGTGCTGTGGTGCTGTCTTGGGTCACGAATGCCTTCCGGGTTTCAGATTATTTGTTAGTCTTGTGGAACGGCCCTAAGAAGGGTCACAAAGCGTTGAAGGCAACCATGTCCCTCCCGTTGGTTGAAAGAAGCTATTTCTTCTGCTTACATTTGTTGCGGATGGCCCGCGCCAACTGGTTTGAAAGCGCATTCGATTCGATCTCAGGCCGCTTCCTGGGCGGCTTCTTGGAAGTTGCTGCACACTTTTGCCAGGCACTACCGCTTGGACGTCCAGGCACCGGCCGTCAGCAGTTTTGGGAGCAGTGTGATTCGAGCGGGATCCTGGATAGGGAAGCTTTGGTACATCCCAGCAGTCTGGACTGATCCGGGTACGTACAGGGAAAAGAAAATTGGTTCTTACCTGCTAATTTTCGTTCCTGTAGTACCACGGATCAGTCCTATTTCAATTCAAATGAGCATCTTTGCACCGTGGAGTAGAAGCAGACAGCTGCACCCTTCTATTTATCGTACTTTGTATCTTGCCACTGCCTTTCTCATGTTTCTCTCCTGGAATGACCTTTTAGTTTCTTCAGTTTGTATCCAGATGTTAGCATAGCCAATGGGTTATTTATTTATGTAATAGGCTTTTTTTATACTGATGTTTGGAGCTAGCCGTCACAACGGTTTACAGACAATTTAAAATAGTACATAAAAATCAATAAATTATAAAATAATAGCAGATGATAAAATCATAAGGATCAGTAAGAGAAAAATACAGGTCTTCAACAATTAATAAAACTAATAAATTACTGATAATAGAATAAAAACAAGATATTTTAATGAACAAATAATAATTCAAGTGAATAACTTAAGCTTGATGGACCCTTGGTCTGACCCAGTATGGCATGTTCTTATGTTATGGCTCCAGACTTCTCTCGTAGAACATACCAGAGATTCATAAATGGAGAAATTACGGACCTGATAATTTAATTTTCCTTAGTGTAGACAGAAGCCTCCTTCTAGCAGGGTTCTGACATGCCACTTACAGAGTATCCGGCAAAACCAGATCTTCAAGCTGACACAAATGATGGGTTCAACAGGCTGACATCTGTAGAGAAGCGTTTAGATTGGGTCCTTTTCTAGCTATTTATTACTACTTAGCTGGGACCCTCTCTCTGGACTTGTCACAGCTACCTTTTGTTTGTACCTTTAATTTCACTCCTGTCCTCTCTAATTGGAGATTGAAAATGAACGTCCCTGTCTGTTTTATTTTATTTTCCTGAGAATTTCAATCTTTATTACAACAAAAATGGAAGAAAGCAGTGGAAAAACTCCCAAATTCAACATTAAGGCCACTTCAAATACTTCAAAACACAGCAGCTAGAATACTACCCGGAAAAAGGAGGAGGGACCATATAACCGAAACCCTGGCAGAACTACAGTGGTTACCTATTGAACACAGAATTAAATACAAAGCTCTATGTACCATACATAAACTAATACATGATGAGAAATCAGACTGGCTAAACACAGCATTGCGAGTGCACGTCCTACACAGAAACCTTCGATCAGCAAATAAAGCTCTCTTAACCATCCCTTCAGTAAAAACAGCAAGACTAACCCAAGTGAGAGAAAGGGCCTTATCATTAGCAGGAGCCACACTTTGGTACATAATGCCTCCAGAGATCAGATTACAAAGTGACCTCAAGACATTTAAGAAAAGTCTAAAAACATGGCTTTTTAAACAAGCGTTTTATAAAGAGACAGGAGAATAAAGATATACAGGAATAGGCAGAAGAGCACCAGCACACAGCACTATTCTCAGAATGAGCATTTTAATAATCTATGACCTCTACATCACAATAAACGTAATTGTAAATGCTATAAATATGATTTTTACCTGTGATTAGTACCTTACAGGTACACTTGGTCATGACCTACTTCACTAAACAATTGATTGTCTAACGATTTGTCACTGAACCTTTTGCGGCACCTGTTAGAATGGACTATAGTACGCATCCACCTACATGTAAACCGTTGCGATGGTAGATAACTTAGCGACGGGATAGAAAAGAATTTAAATAAAATAATAAAGATTTTTCCAGGTAAATATTTTTGTTCTTGTTATGATAAGCACCTAAAATTCCTTTGAAAAATAAAATGTGAAACTGAAGGGCCCCAGCTATACGGTGAGACTTTCATATCTTCCTTAAAGGGTGAAGGAGGCAGAGCTGTGCGCTGAAATCCATCAGCAAGCCAAGCCTTCAGTATTCTTGGTCAGGGCTTCGGGAAATGGCCAGTGAGTAACAAGATGACCACTTCCTTTTCTGGTAGGTCAGCCATCTATGCCAGCCGCTTGTACCTGGACCGGTATAACACATCTCACCCCGAAAGACTGGCCCATAACCGGACAGAGGGACCCATCATTAAAGGTAACGCCGGCTGCCCTCTCACACGTTTCTGAAGTAGTTGGACCTTGGATAATTCACCTCCTGACTGTTTTTCACTTCTCTGTTGTAGGAAACGTCTACATCCATCCTACAGCCACCGTCCATGAAACTGCTGTGGTGAGTAGTGCGCTGGAGTACAGCCCCCCTCCCCCCCCCATACACGGCAGCCTCAGCCAGAACAGCCATCCTCACTGCCCCCTCCAGTTGTTACAGAGCTCCTATCCGCAGCGATGGAGTTAGCACTTAATATTATCATGAAGACAAGGAGAAACAAACTACTGAGTGCACTGAAGTCCTCCTAGAAAGCTGGAAGTAAAAACTCCTTCTCCCCCCTTCCCCCCAACCTGTACTGATATTTACAAACTCAGAAAATGTCCAGGAACAAGTGTGTAATAAACCAATTCCTGTTCATACCCCCGATCAGTCTAGACAAGTGGGTTGTGCATCCCTATCAGCAGATGGAGGCAGAGAAGAAAACCCTTTCTGATACTCCTCCATAAAACCGAGAGTGCCACCTGCAGTCCCTCACTATTCCTGTCTCCAGCAGATGCTAGAGGTGCAAACGGGCAGTCTGGAGAAACGAAAGTCGCATTAGCTAGTGAAGAGAGAAGATGCTTCTTGTGTGGGCTCCCTGAGGTGTTAGGATTCTTCTTGGGCCTTCCTTCAGGCCTTCCCTCTCCTTCTCCTTGGGCCTTCCCTCAGGTGGAGCAGAGCAACCAGGACGATACAGGCTCCCGCAGGGCGTGGAGTTTCCCGGGAGGTAGAGACGGACGAGTCCGATCAGGAGCAGGGTCAGGAGGATCCTCCTCCACCCTCTGATGGCCTGGACCTCGGACTTGAGCCTGGCGTTCCCCGCTTGGTTGAGGGTGACGACCCTACAGTGGTCCGCCTATTCCGTCGGGAGGAGCTGGCCCCCCCCTAATCCCGCATGTTTTGCAGGAGTTGGGGATTGTGGCAACTCCTGTGGTCCCCAGTCCGGATACCGTGGATCCAGTCTTAACAGGGCTCCGGGGCACAGCTCAAAATTTTCCTCTCCACTCCATGTTGCAGCAATTGATGGCTTGGGAGTGGGATTCTCCAGAGACTGGACTCAAGGTTGGCAGGGCCATGGACAAACTCGGTTGGAAACAGTATGCTGGGCTTGATGAACCCTTGGTCTGACCCAGCATGACAATTTATTATGTTCTTATGTTCTATCCTCTTCCGAAAGACATTTTGGACCTGTTACCGGTTCCGAAAGTGGACGTATCCGTATCGGCGGTCACAAATCGGACTACCATCCCAGTGGCCGGAGCAGCAACATTTAAAGATCTCCAGGATCACAAGCTGGAAGGTCACCTCAAGAGGATTTTTGAGGTTTCTGCCCTTGGTATTGGGGCTGCGGTCTGCAGTAGTTACATGTTCAGGGCGGGCCTCTGCTGGGTGCAGCAGTTGCTCAGCGCTAAGGAGTTGGCGCCCCAAGCGGCAAAGCAGGCGGAACGTCTGGAAGCTGCTGTCGCATATGGCATGGACACTTTGATCTTCTTCGCACCTCATCGTGGACCATGGTGTCTGCATTCTCTACCAGGAGGCTCTTGTGGCTCCGTAATTGGGCTGTGAACGTATCCTCAAAAGCCTAGCTTGGTGCTCTTCCTTTTAAGGGCAGGCTGCTCTTCGGAGAGGACTTGGAGCCACTAATAAATCAGCTGGGTGACAGTAAAGTACATAAGCTGCCTGAAGATAGGCCGAAGGGACAGAAGGCTTTCCCCTTGGCTTGTTCGAGGCCAAAGATGTTTTCGGTAGAACAGAACACAGGGCATGGGCCAAAGACAGGCTTCGGGGAGGTTCCAGTCTTGGGCAAAGGCCTACCAGGGGCAATCAGCCCGTGATGGTTCAGGGCAGGGACCCAGTGGGGATAAAGCTGCCCAATGAGTTCTGGCCAGCCCACTCCTCGGACCCGGTTATAGGGGGTTGGCTAACTTATCTTTTACGAGGAGTGGGTCAAAATCACATCGGACCAGTGGATTCTCAGCATGATAGAACACTGCTACGCATTAGAGTTTGCTCGCCTGCTACACAGCCTGTTTCTGGTGTCCCTAGAAAAAGTGTCTGTCATTCATCAGACTATGGAGCGCCTCCAAAGCCTGGGGGCCATCGTGCTGGTTCCCCCATCAGAACTCGGAACGGGACGTTACTCCATTTACTTTGTGGTCCCGAAGAAGGAGGGAACTTTTTGGCCCATCCTAGACTTAAAGAAGGTAAACGTGGCCCTCAAAGTACCATGTTTTAGTATGGAGACGCGCCGCTTTGTCATTGCAGCCATAGGGAAGGGCGAATTTCTGGCATTACTGGATCTGACGGAAGCCTATCTCCACATAAGGATTCACAAGGATCAGAGGTACCTCAGATTTATGGTTATCGGACAACATTTTCAATTTTGCGCTCTAGCGTTTGGTGAAGGTCCATGGAGCCGTGGCAAGGCCAAAGTTATGGTGGTGGTGGTGGCAGCCCTATGGAAAGAAGAGGTTCTGGTGCATCCCTATCTGCATGACTGGCTCATTCGAGCAAAGTCGGCCGACCAGTTCTCGCTGGCAGTGAATGTCATCCTCCGCCACCTGAGATCTCTGGGCTGGGTGGTCAACCTCGACAAGAGCCATCTAACCCCAGCCCAGGTCCTGAATTTTTTAGGAGCACGTTTTGATACCCGTGTGGACAAGATGTTCCTCTCAGAGGACAGAATCTTCAAATTGCGCTGCCAGGCCCTCGGTGCCCAGGGTCTGGGATTACCTGCAGGTTCTTGGTTCCATGGCATAGACCTTGGAACTTGTCCCGTTGGCCTCTGTGCATATGAGGCCGCTTCAAACTGCTTTGCTATCATGCTGCAGACCCGCTGTTGGAGCAATTCCATCTACTTGGACAACTTGGAGCGCAGGGTGAATCTGGAGATACCCCAGTGGATGGTGGTGACAACAGATGCCAGTCTCGCCGGCTGGGGAGCAGTATGCCAGACCCAGTCTGTTCAGGGCTGGTGGTCTCCAGGGGAAGTGTCCTGGTCGATCAATTGTCTCGAGACAAGGGCCGTCCGGCTGGCCCTGCAGAACTTTCTCCCCCTCCTGCACAATCAGGCAGTCAGAGTCCTGTCCAACAATGCGACGACTGTAGCCTACATCCATCGGCAGGGAGGAACCAAGAATCGTCCCATAGCACTCGAAGCAGAGAAGCTCATGTCCTGGGCGGAACAGCATCTAGCGATGTTGGCGTCTCACATTGCGGGATCGACCAACGTGCAGGTGGACTTCCTCTGGTTAACAACTAGACCCAGGAGAGTGGGAGCTGGCTGAGGCTGCCATGCACCTGATCTGTCTCAGGTGGGGCGAACCCCACGTGGATTTGAAGGCGACTCACACAAATGTCACGGCGGCGTGCTTTTTCAGTCTCAGAAGAGATTATGGTGCAGAGGGAGTTGATGTCCTAGTAGTCCCTTGGCCACATGATGTCGTCCTCCTTTACGTGTTCCCCTTGTGGCCGGTGGTGGGAAAAATTCCTGGGAGGATAGAACTTCACCCAGCCCGGGTGATTCTTGTGGCAGCGGAATGGCCACGGAGGCCTTGGTTCGCGGACCTGTTGAATCTGGCCTTGGAGGGCCCTCTCAGACTCTGTCATATTCCGAATCTCCTTAGTCAGGGACCTATATTTTTCAATCAGGCCGATCGCTTTTGTCTTGCGGCCTGGCTTTTGAGAGGCAGCAATTGAGGAAGAAGGGTTCCCTGTATATACCCAGATCAGTCCAGACAGTGGGTTGTCTCTCCCTTCCAGCAGATGGAGTCAAAGAAAAGCTTGAACCACATCCTCTGGCAACAAATTCCAGAGCTTAATTGTGTGTTGAGTGAAAAAACTTTCTCCAATTAGTCTGAAATGCGCTACTTGCTAACTTCATGGAATGCCCCCTAGTCCTTCTATTATCAAAAAGTGTAAATAACTGATTCACATCTACTCGTTCAAGACCTCTCATGATCTTAAAGACCTCTATCATATCCCCCCTCAGCCGTCTTTTCTCCAAGCTGAACAGCCCTAACCTCTTCAGCCTTTCCTCATAGGGATCTGTTCCATCCCCTTTATCATTTTGGTTGCCCTTCTCTGTACCTTCTCCATCGCAACTAAATCTTTTTTTGAGATGCGGCAACCAGAATTGTACACAGTATTCAAGGTGCAGTCTCACCATGAAGCAGTACAGAAGCATTATGACATTTTACGTTTTATTAACCATTCCCTTCCTAATAATTCCTAACAGTGTTTACTTTTTTGACTGCTGCAGCACACTGAGCCGACGATTTTAAAGTATTATCCACTATAATGCCTAGATCTTTTTCTTGGGTGGTAGCTCCTAATATGCAACCTAAACGTGTAACTACAGCAAGAGTTATTTTTCCCTATATGCAACACCTTGCACTTGTTATTCCATCTATTTTATCGTTCAAGAAAAAAGGATCATTCCAACCATCTTGGATCTCAAGAACATCATCTGCGGGTACTGTACTTCCGCATGGAGACTCTCCGCTCTGTAATACTGGCAGTAAAACCGGGAGAGTTCCTAACCTCCCTGGACCTCTCCGAAGCCTACCTTCACATCCCAGTCCATCAAGATCACCAGCGTTTTCTACGCTTTGCGGTACTCGGACACCATTACCAGTTCCGAGCACTACCCTTCAGCCTAGCAATCGCCCCCAGAACATTCTCCAAAATTATGGTGGTCATGGCGGCAACACTGAGGAAGGAAGGGATCTTGGTATACCCTTACTTGGATGACTGGCTGATCAGGGCAAAGTCTTAGGAAGTGAGCCGACAGGTGAACAGCAGAGTCAAGAACCTACTGCAGGAACTCGGTTGGGTCATGTACACAGTCAAGAGCAGTCTGCAGCCCTCTCAGTCTCTGGAGTACCTGAGGGCCTGTTTCAACACCAAACAGAACAAAGTCTTCCTCCCTCCCCCGAGGAGGAGGAAGCTGATGGAACAATTATGATGACTGATGACCAGTACACGCTCCAAGGTATGGGACTATCTTCAAGTCCTCGGGCTCATGGCATCGACCCTAGAGGTTGTTCCATGGGCAAGGGCTCACATGCGACCACTCCAGTGCTCCTTACTGTCACGCTGAAACCCATTGTCCCAGGACTACTCAAGTCACCTCCAACTACCAGCAGAGGTACGTTCTTAGCTTCAGTGGTGGCTACAGGAAGACCTAAGCAGAGGAGTGAGCCTATCCCCACCGAACTGGATCATGCTCACCAGAAGTGCGAGCCTCCGAGGGTAGGGAGCCCACTGTCAGGAACTGACGGCCCAGGGACAATGCAACAAGGAAGAGGCGGGATGGAACATAAACCGCCCGGAAGCTCGAGCAGTCAGACTAGTGTGCCTGCGATTCAGCTACAGGCTCCAAGGGCAAGCGATTCGAGTGATGTCAGACAACGCTACAATGGTTGCCTACATCAACCGCCAGAAAGGAACCAAGAGCCAGCAGGTGTCTCTGGAGATAGACCCTCTCATGGCATGGGCTGAGGTAAACCTACAAGCGATCTCTGCATCCCACATCACAGGGAAAGACAACGTCGCATTAGACTTCCTCAGCAGAGAAAGCCTGGACCCGGGCGAATGGGCGCTGTCGACCAGCGCATTCCAACTGATAGTAAATCGCTGGGGCTTCCCACCTATGGACCTACTGGCCACCTCTCTCAGTGCCCAAGTGCCCAGGTTCTTCAGCTGCAGATGAGTCACACTCCCAAGGGATCGCCACCCTCGTCCAGACGAGGACTTATTTATGTATGCCTTCCCCCCATGGTCCCTACTGGGCAAGATCATCCACAAGATAGAACACCACAGGGGACTAGTTCTGCTAGTGGCCCCGGATTGGCCAAGATGCCCATGGTATGCAGACATGCAAAGACTCCTCACGGGGAGCCCTCTGTACCTACTGCCACACAGGGACCTTCTCCAGCAAGGCCAGATTCTTCACGAAGATCTGTCTCGATTCTCTTACAGTCTGGCCCTTGAGAGTACTCGCCTGAAGAAGCGAGGCTATTTGAAGGCCGTGATTGACACCCTGATCCACGCACAGTTTGCAACGTCTCTAGCATACATACGTGTCTGGAGAATTTTCGAAGCCTGGTGCAAGGACCGCGGGGTATCCCCATGATCTGCCAAGATTCCCATGATTCTGGAATTTCTACAGGACGGTATGAAGATAGGGTTGTCACTCAAATCCCTCAAGGTTCAATTAGCAGCCCTCTTCTGCTTCAGAGCCGAAGTGAATGGAATCCATCTATCAGCTCATCTGGACTTGGCCCATTTCCTAAAAGGGGTTAAGCAACTTTGACCACCCCTAAAGTGGCCGGTCCCCCTATGGAACCGCAATCTGGTATTGGACTTTCTAGCGGGGGCTTCCTTCAGACCAATGCGAGGTCTGTCACTACGCCTCTTAACATTGAAGACTGTATTCCTGGTGGCAATATGTTCTGCCCATCGCATCTCTGAGCTAAAGGCACTATCTGCCGGGACCCGTTCCTTAGGTTCACTCCTGGTACGATACAGATTCGCACTGTCCCCTCCTTCCTACTGAAAGTGGCCTCCGAGTTTCACCTGAACCAATCCATCTCCAGATGAACATAAGGACTTGGAAGACTCCTGCCTTCTTCGCCATCTAAACGTCGGCAGACTCCTAGTACGATACCTGGAACAAATCGGAACTGGTGCGCAAAACCGACCACTTGTTTGTTCTCCACAGCGGGAAGAATCAAGGTGAAGCAGCCTCCCGAGCGACCATAGCTCGCTGGGTCAAGGAAGTACTTTTTGCACTTGTATTATAACCCAGCAGTTATTGCTATGTTCAGTTGTTACATATGTTCTATTGTTACCATTGTAATCCTGCAATTTTTGCTATTTGCAATTGTTACATATCTTCTACTGTTACCATAGTTCTTTAGTTTCACTGTAAAGCATCGTTGCTATCCTTCATGTTACATGTAAACCGATATGGTGTTGCCCTACGAATGTCGGTATAAAAGAAACTCGTAAATAAAATAAATAAGTAATCAAGGCAGCCTCCATAAAAGCAGGAAAGCCCTTACCCATGCAGGTGAAAGGCTCATTCTACTAGGGCCCAGGCTGTATCTTGGGCAGAAGCCAAACTGCTGTCACCCGCCAAGATCTGTCGAGCAGCGACGTGGTCTTCCCTACACACCTTCTCCAGGTTCTACCGCCTGGATGTCCAGGCCGGAGAAGACGCAGCCTTCGCAAGGGCAGTACTATGTGGGCCACGGGCAGCCTCCCGCCCTGTCTGGGAGTAGCTTTTGTACCACCCCACTGGTCCTGAGTCCATCTGGCTACACGCTAGGAAATGGAGAAGTTACTGACCTGATAATTTCGTTTTCCTTAGTGTAGACAGATGGACTCAGCATCCCGCCCACGGCTGCCCCCCCCAGAGAAGGACGACCTTGGGAAGCGAACCTCGAGATTAATTAAATATGGATAAGCTGTTGCTGACCTGTAGTTCGGGACACCCACAGTTAGACTGGTATCGGTGTTAACTTGGTTGAGTGCACTGGTGGTCTCCAGTTTTTACAATCAGTTGAATCAAGTTTAATCAGTTTTTAATCAAGTTCCTTAAGCGATATATATGTCCACGATGGCTTTTCAAGGAGGATACTGAGAAGCTTAGGTCACTGCAGGATATATCTAGGGTGACATCAGCTTTGAAATCTGACTCAGTCTCCCATCTGCTAGCAGAAGAGCACATAACCCACTGGTCGTGAGTCCATCTGTCTACACTAAGGAAAACAAAATTATCAGGTACATAAGAAATTGCCATGCTGGGTCAGACTCTCCAGCATCCTGTATCCAACAGAGGCCAAACCAGGCCACAAGAACCTGGCAATTATCCAAACACTAAGAAGATCCCATGTTACTGATGCAATTAATAGCAGTGGCTATTCCCTAAGTAAACTTGATTAATAGCCGTTAATGGACTTCTCCTGCAAGAACTTATCCAAACCTTTTTTGAACCCAGCTACACTAACCTCACTAACCACATCCTCTGGCAACAAATTCCAGAGCTTTATTGTGCGTTGAGTGAAAAAGAATTTTCTCCGATTAGTCTTAAATGTGCTACTTGCTAACTTCATGGAATGCCCCCTCATCCTTCTATTATTCGAAAGTGTAAATAACAGAGTCACATCTACTCGTTCAAGACCTCTTATGATCTTTAAGACCTCTATCATATCCCCCCTCAGCCGTCTCTTCTCCAAGCTGAACAGCCCTAATCTCTTCAGCCTTTCCTCATAGGGGAGCTGTTCCATCCCCTTTATTATTTTGGTTGCCCTTCTCTGTACCTTTTCCATCGCAACTATATAATTTCTCCAGTACTGGCTTTGGCAGAATGGGGCACACTTCAGGCAGGGTTGACAGCAGGCAGAGTTATAGCCAAACTGTATCTACTACAAGCCAAAGATATGGATTTTTTTAAATTTCTGAAAATGGACACCCTGGTTTTGGCAGTGACAAAGATCATTATTCCTGTGGAAGGGAGCGCTGCCCTAGAAGATTCACAGGATACAAAGAAGTGGCTCAAATAGTCTTTTGAGGTGGTAGTCTGCAGTAATTTTATGTCCAGAACTAGTGTGCACTGGGTTCTTCATATTCCAGTAGGAACTTCACTGGAGAGTTTTATTTTAAAGGAGGCAGAGGATGGAAACCAGTATTGCCTTTGTTTTGCATGCTTTATCTGATGTCATCTTTACCTCGGGAAGAAGAATGGCAACTTCTGTAGCTGCCAGCTATCTCATGTAGTTGCAAAATTGGTCCACAGACTTAGATTCTAAGTTGTGTTTAAGTGAGTTGTCTTTTAAGGGAAAGCTACTCTTTGGAGAGGATTTGGAAATCCTAGTGTGGGAATAATAAGTTCCTCAGGTTGCCAAAGGGGGTCTGAACAGACACATTTAGAGATGTTTAGACATTTATCGTCCAGGAAAGCTATCTACTTCAGAAAGGGGTCGATCCAGAAGTAAATCTCAGTCCTTTCAAGGGGTTAGGAAAGTCTCAAGGGAAGGAAGTGCTTCCAGCTCAGAAGGTTGCAATGAGACAAAAAGGGTTCACTTCCCAATTCAGAAAACTTGGGGGCTCGGGCATCTGCCCAGTTTTACAGGGAGTGGACTTACATGTCATCGGATCAGTGGGTTCTTTCAGTTGTAAGACTGTTATGCCTTAGAGTTTGTTTACCAGATCAAGGACGCCTTCATGGAAGAGTTACAGCAGTAAAAGTGACTCTAGATAGTCTTCTGTTAGAGGCACTGGTGCCAGTGCCAGGAGAGCAATGGGGGCAAGGACATTGTTTAAAAATGCAATCCTCGAGGCGCAGTCCATATGTATTCCACGCATTAAGAAAGGTGGAAGGAAGGCAAAACGATTACCGGCATGGTTAAAAGGTGAGGTGAAAGAGGCTATTTTAGCCAAAAAAAAATCCTTCAAATATTGGAAGAAGGATCCATCTGAAGAAGATAGGATAAAACATAAGCATTGTCAAGTTAAGTGTAAAACATTGATAAGACAGGCAAAGAGAGAATTTGAAATGAAGTTGGCTATAGAGGCAAAAACTCATAATAAAAACTTTTTAAAATATATCCGAAGCAAGAAACCTGTGAGGGAGTCGGTTGGACCATTAGATGACCAAGGGGTTAAAGGAGCTCTTAGGGAAGATAAGGCCATCACGGAAAGTCTAAATGAATTCTTTGCTTCTGTTTTTACTAATGAGGATGTTGGGGAAATACCAGTTCCGGAGATGGTTTTCAGGGATGATGAGTCAGACGAACTGAACGAAATCACTGTGAACCTGAAAGATGTAGTAGGCCAGATTGACAAACTAAAGAGTAGCAAATCACCTGGACCGGATGGTATGCATCCTAGGGTTCTGAAGGAACTAAAAAATGAAATTTGTGATCTATTAGTTAAAATTTGTAACCTATCATTAAAATCAACCATTGTATCTGAAGACTGGAGGGTGGCCAATGTAACCCCAATATTTAAAAAAGGCTCCAGGGGTGATCCGGGTAACTATAGACCAGTGAGCCTGACTTCAGTGCTGGGAAAAATAGTGGAAACTATTCTCAAGATCAAAATTGTAGAGCATATAGAAAGACATGGTTTAATGGAACACACTCAACATGGATTTACTCAAGAGAAGTCTTGCCTAACAAATCTGCTTCATTTTTTGAAGGGGTTAATAACCATGTGGATAAAGGTGAACAGGTAGATGTAGTGTATTTGGATTTTCAGAAGGCGTTTGACAAAGTCCCTCATGAGAAGCTTCTACGAAAACTAAAAAGTCATGGGATAGGAGGCGATGTTCTTTCGTGGATTACAAACTGGTTAAAAGACAGGAAACAGAGAGTAGGATTAAATGGTCAATTTTCTCAGTGGAAAAGCGTAAACAGTGGAGTGCCTCAGGGATCTGTACTTGGACCGGTGCTTTTCAATATATATATATAAATGATCTGGAAAGGAATAAGACGAGTGAGGTTATCAAATTTGCAGATGATACAAAATTATTCAGAATAGTTAAAATCACAAGCAGACTGTGATACATTACAGGAGGACCTTGCAAGACTTGAAGATTGGGCATCCAAATGGCAGATGAAATTTAATGTGGACAAGTGCAAGGTGTTGCATATAGGGAAAAATAACCCTTACTGTAGTTACACGATGTTAGGTTCCATATTAGGAGCTAGCACCCAGGAAAAAGATCTAGGCATCATAGTGGATAATACTTTAAAATCGTCGGCTCAGTGTGCTGCAGCAGTCAAAAAAGCAAATAGAATGTTAAGAATTATTAGGAAGGGAATGGTTATTAGAACTGAAAATGTCATAACACCTCTATTGCTCCATGGTGAGACCGCACCTTGAATACTGTGTACAATTCTGGTCACTGCATCTCAAAAAAGATATAGTTGCAATGGAGAAGGTACAGAGAAGGGCAACCAAAATGATAAAGGGGATGGAACAGCTCCCCTATGAGGAAAGGCTGAAGAGATTGGGGCTGTTCAGCTTGGAGAAGAGACGGCTGAGGTGGGATATGATAGAGGTCTTTAAGATCATGAGAGGTCTTGAACGAGTAGATGTGACTTGGTTATTTACTCTTTCGAATAATAGAAGGACTAGGGGGCATTCCATGAAGTTAGCATGTAGCACATTTAAGACTAATCAGAGAAAATTCGTTTTCACTCAACGCACAACAAAGCTCTGGAATTTGTTGCCAGAGGATGTGGTTAGAGCAGTTAGTGTAGCTGGGTTCAAAAAAGGTTTGGATAAGTTCTTGGAGGAGAAGTCCATTAATGGCTATTAATCAATTTTACTTAGGGAATAGCCACTGCTATTAATTGCATCAGTAGCATGGGATCTTCATAGTGTTTGGGTAATTGCCAGGTTCTTGTGGCTTGGTTTGGCCTCTATTGGAAACAGGATGCTGGGCTTGATGGACCCTTGGTCTGACCCAGCATGGCAATTTCTTATGTTCTTAAGGAAGGTATTAAATATACTTTGTGTTTCCCAAGAAGGAAGGCACATTTTGTCCTCTTCTGGATCTCTAGCGGGTGAACGATGCTTTGAAAGTTCCTCATTTCCTATAGAAACCCTTCAATCCATAATGGCAACAGTGAGAAAGAGGAGTTTTACATTTCTGGCTCTCTGAAGCTTACCTTTCTATTCCCATTTGACTGGATCAGAGGTTTCTCAAGTTTGCGATCCTGGAGGAGCCATTGCAAATTTTGGATGCTGCCTTTTGGTTTGGTGACTGCTCCCAGAACATTTCCCATGATGGCATGGTAGCAGTGCTTCGCAAGGATTGAATGCTGGTCCATCCATACCTCGATGGCTGGTTGGTCTGGCAAAGTTGGCAGAGTCCTGACAGTCTACAGCCAGGGTAATGCAACTACTGCAGGATCTAAGTTGGCCCTATTTCAGGCTGTAGAGTACTTGGGAGTATGTTTCACTACAAGGGAGGCCAAGCTCTTTGACAATGAACAGGATTGCCAAGCTTACCTTTCAGATACATAATCTACTATATTTGAAGTTACCCAGGATCTGGAACTATCTACTAGTGCTGGGTTCCATGACATTTGGCTTGGATTTTGTGCCTTGGGCAAGAACCCATGTGTGACCATTACAGAGGGCCCAATTATCTTGTTGGAAGGTGCAGTGTCAGAATTTCGAGACGTGACTAGCATTTTGCAAGTTAACGAATGATATTCTGGAGGGTTGTGTGGGTATCATTAGCAAAAAAAGGTGAAATAATCCATCTGGAACTGAGAGGGGAGGGGTGGTGAGTGATCCTCGATCGGGAGACCCGCCCCCTCTGACATCACTGAGGACTGTGACGGACGTTAAAGCGCCAGAACACCAGGCGTCGTGCGCCGAAGGGGCTCGACAAAGGGGCACTCCCCTTTGTGCATCCCTTCGTGCATCCTGTTGTGTTAGCCATTCCCCATGTTCTTTTATATCCCTTGTTAACAATCCCCATATTTAAATGTTTAATGTATTTGACAAAGGTAACGCATGAGTTCTTGCAAATTTTGTTTAAATGTAAACCGATGTGATATGTAAAATCGAACACCGGTATATAAAATAAATAAATAAATAAATAAAATAAATAAATGTGCAATAAGATCACTCAAGGAAGGAAATGAGAGGCAAGGCCAGGAGTGCAAAGAAAGAACAGAACCTGGTGGAATGCATCCTGAAAGAGAGACTCGTAAGTGTTGTGGCAAGAAATGGTTAGAGAGAGGACGAGATCCAGCGAAGGTTGAAGGAATAGCAGACTAGGGTGAACAGTAACAGAGGGCCAGTAGAATAAATTAGCTGTGTGAAAAAATGATAAAGCCCAATTTTCAAAAGGCCACATGTGCAAAAACTGGGAGATATCCACGTGGCCGGACAGAGCGCATTTTAGAAATGGCCTGGCCACACGTGCAAAAACTGGGAGATATCCACATGACCGGACAGAGCGCATTTTAGAAATGGCCTGGCCACACGTGCAAAAACTGGGAGATATCCACATGACCGGACAGAGCGCATTTTAGAAATGGCCTGGCCACACGTGCAAAAACTGGGAGATATCCACATGACCGGACAGAGCGCATTTTAGAAATGGCCTGGCCACACGTGCAAAAACTGGGAGATATCCACGTGACCGGACAGAGCGCATTTTAGAAATGGCCTGGCCACACGTGCAAAAACTGGGAGATATCCACGTGACCGGACAGAGCGCATTTTAGAAATGGCCTGGCCACACGTGCAAAAACTGGGAGATATCCACGTGACCGGACAGAGCGCATTTTAGAAATGGCCTGGCCACACGTGCAAAAACTGGGAGATATCCACGTGACCGGACAGAGCGCATTTTAGAAATGGCCTGGCCACATGTGCAAAAACTGGGAGATATCCACGTGACCGGACAGAGCGCATTTTAGAAATGGCCTGGCCCCATGCGAATCTTCTGGTGTGCGCAGATGTGCTGGGCCCTCAGAAAGGGGTGGGGGCTGGCCGGGACAGCACCATTTTGCACTGTCCTGGGGAAGCGCGCGCTGGCACAACTTACTTCTGCTCCTTAGAGCACATAATAAAAATAAATGAATTAAATCTAGGGTAGTTAGGGGGGATAGGAAAGGAGCTAACCAGGAAAAACCTTGCGTTGCAGCACGTTTAAAATCTCCCCCCTTGCACCCAGAAAGGCCCCCCGCCCTCACTGATATTAAACTGTGGCACACATGTGCGGGCGGGAATCGTACAGTCTTGTTTTTTAGATTTTGGGCTATGCTACAAGAAAGAGAATGAATGGGAGTGGACTAATTTTTCATGAGGATTTAATATAGGAAATACCGTCAAAGCCAATCGCTAATAAAGTCAGTTAATGAGGCTAATATAGAAGAGCAGACGTTTTTGATTCAGTAGAATGGATGGAAGAAGCGAATGTAAGTTTGGAAGCAGTGAAGAAAGTCTTCTTGGAGAGAGAGGCAGCAGGATCTTGCGCAGATGAGGAATAGCTGAATCTTTTGCTGGCTGATTTCCCTTAATGAGGCCTCTGTTGCTTCCCCTTAGCTGGGACCCAACGTCTCTATCGGGGAAGGTGTGACCGTAGGAGCAGGCGTGAGAGTGCGAGAGTCCATCATCCTGCATGGGGCCCTGCTGCAGGTAAGAAGCAGCCTCGAGCTAGGACAGGGGGCAGGACCTGGATGTTTACTCAGCGCTCAGTGTGGATAAAGTGATCCAGGGAAAAGCAAAACAGTCAGACTTAAAGTTAGCAGAACAGCAGCAAAAAATGAAAGCTACAACAGCAGAGGAGCTGGAAGTCTGCCTCCCCCATCCCCTGACCTATTGCTCTGGGCAGCCAGGACCCCGCCCCCTCCCTGAGGCTACCTGCCCGGTACATTTAAAATATTTCAAGTGGGGGGGGGAACATTTTTCATCTGAGGATTGAGGATAAGAGAAAGCATTCGTAGCTGCTGTGCACAAATGATTTTTAATAAAAGCCGATATTAGAAGAGCTGGCCAGGGGCAAAGATACCCAGATAGCTGAATTGGATTCAGCAGGAGACCTGTCCAGCAGAACAGAATAACTTCATTGCTGCTGGCTGCCTGACTGATTGACTGATCCAAGCATGATGATAGGCCTTGCTACAGCACCTGGAGTACTGCATGCACTTCTGTGAAGAAAGGCTGAAAGGTGTAGGGATGATACATAATAGAGCCACAAGCAAGCGCTTCTTTATCCTGTCCAAAATTACTAGGACCAGGGTGCAGCCAATGTTAGCAGCTTCAAGACAAAATGCAAGAAAGTATATTTAGGCAGTGGGTAGTTAAGGTCATGGGATGTAGTTACAGCAAGCAGCGTAGCAGGTTTCAGAAGAAGGGTAAGGATGCATTCCTGAAAGAGGATAAAACAGGAGTGGCTGGGGCCCAATCTATCGACAAAGAGCACTTAGAGGAGTGCAGTTCTGGGGCTGCTCTGGCAGACAGGATCTTCAGCTCCATGCACCATTGGTCCGACCCTGTCCTGGGGGAGGGAGGCACAGGCATGCAGACGCTGAGGAGGACAGGGGCAGGGGGGATTAGGCTGCAGGAGAAAGGCAGGTCTATTCACAGTATGGAAATTCTGCTGGGGTAGTGGCATGGAAAGGGGAGAAAGGTGCAACTTCCTGCTGCAGTCACTTATAGGTGATTTACACATCTGGCACATTGAAATTTAGCTGAGAACATCCACAGGCAAAAACCACTCCTCCAAATTGCCTCTTTTATAGGTTTAATTTTATCATCACTTTAATGTTTATCAGCAAGTGACTGTTCCCTGTAGGTAGCAGGATCAGTCCGGACAGCTGGGTTATGCCTCCCCTCCAGCAGATGGAGTCAGAGAGAAAACTGAAAGCACCCCCTAGATATACCGGGGTGGCACCTGCCAGCCCTCAGTATTTCTCTGACTCCAGCAGACTGAGAGGCATTACCTGCGGTCCTGGTCTTCCTGCATTTCTACTTTGATTATCCAGGTTTCCTTTGGTTGAAGTAGCACTGACTAGATCAACTAGTTTGTTCCCTCTTTTTTTTTTTTTGGAAAAGAAAAAAAGGGGGGGAAGGAAGTTTTAAGGATAGTTAGTTTTGTTTTTTTATTTCGTGTTACCCGCGCAGCGAGAAGGCAGGCTTAGTAGGGCAATGCCCTCAGACCATTTACCCAGAGCTAGAGGGGTCCAGGGGGAGAGATTACCGGTGGGCCGGTCACCCTCCCCCCACCGTTGTAGTATTCCAGAGGTTTGCCTCTGAAGGGGGCTTAGGAGCAGACATATTATTTGATTTAAAAAAAAAAAAAGTTTCACTGATTGGAGAGCCACTTGAGTCCTGTTGGTGACAGGCAGTGAGCTTATTCTTGCAGCCCCAGCCTGCTGCAATTGGGCCCTGGGAGTCCGGAGGGGGTGGCTGGTTCACCCCGCGCGTTTCTCTAGTGTAGGGGCAGTTCCTTACCTTTGGCGCATTTTTCTGCAGCTCGTCTTCCTGCCTCTTCATGCCGCAATCTTCGGCCTGCGGGGGGGACGGGGGCCGAGCACTGCCCGCAGCGTTTCTTCTGCTTCTTCTGTGGCGCGGCAACGGAGAGTGCCTGGGTCCCGGTCGTCGGCCCTGCCTCCCCTAGAGAGGGAGGTGGCGGCCATTTTGGACACACTGCTGATAGAGGGGACAGCGGAGGAGGAGGAGGATTCCCCTCCTCCTTCCCCGCCTGCCCTAATCCCACAGAGTACACCCGATTGTGAAGCTCCTCAGCCCGCAGGGGACACATTTAAAAGGCCAGTCCCGTTTTCCTCACAGTTTGTGCTGTTGATGCACAAAGCATTCTTGGAGGCAGAGGCGGGTTGGGAGGCGGATGGTCCCTCTCCACCTAAGATCCCTAAGGCAGCACCGGATCAAGAGAAAGCGGGGGCTCGTTGTCCTCGTCCGCAGGAGTTCCGGAGGCCCCGGATCCCACTCCGGATGCAGCAGGAGCAGGCGATTTAGACGGTCAGGTCTGTTGAAGGGGATGACCCCCAGGTTCTTCGCTTGTTTGGTAAGGACGAGCTAAACTATTTAATCCCACATGTTTTGAAGGAGCTGGAAATCTAGGCACCACACCAGGAAGCTGACACTTCCACGGGGGATGTAGCTCTGGCGGGCCTGCGGGCCCCCCCGCAAACTTTTCCCTTCCATCCCAAATTGTTCCAGATTGTCTCTAAGGAATGGGATCTTCCAGAAGCTTCTTTGCGGGTTAGCAGGGCTATGGACAAGTTGTATCCCGTGCCATCTGAGTCCTTGGAACTTCTCAAGACTCCCACAGTGGATTCGGCGGTCACGGCCGTGGTTAAGCATACTACCATCCCCGTGACAGGGGGTATAGTGTTGAAGGATCTCCAGGACCGGAAGTTGGAGATCTTATTGAAGCGCATCTTTGAGGTTGCGGCATTAGGGGTCTGGGCGGCGGTCTGTAGCAGCCTTGTGCAGAGGGCCACTCTTCGCTGGGTTCAACAATTGCTTACAGCACAGGATCTTCCGCCGGACGAAGTGGAGCAGGCCAACTGCGTGGAGGCTGCGGTCGCCTACACAGCGGATGCCTTATATGATCTGCTGCGGACTTCGGCTCGCACTATGTCTTCTGCAGTATCCGCCAGGCGGTTGCTTTGGCTCCGTCGCTGGGCGGCAGATGCTTCCTCTAAGTCACGTTTGGGTTCCTTTCCCTTCAGGGGAAAGTTGTTGTTTGGAGACGAGCTGGATCAACTCATCAAGGACTTGGGAGACAACAAGGTTTATAAGTTGCCTGAGAATAAGCCCAGACAGTCTCGATCCTTTGGGAATTCCAGGGGGCGGTTTCGGGGTCAGCGCCAGTTCCGTATGGGGAGGGGTGGTTCCTTTCCCCAGAGACAGCAAGCTTCGAGGGCACAATCTTAGACTCCTTCCTTTCATGGCAGGCGGCCTCAGCGGTCAGGATCCTCGCAGGCCTTTACCCCCAAAGCTACACAATGAAGGCACACAGACCCATTCCTCCATTCCACGCATCGGGGGTCGGTTGTCCCTGTTTCGGGAGGAATGGGTCAAGATAACATCGGACCAGTGGGTCCTCTACGTGGTACATCACGGTTACGAGTTGGATTTTGCTCGTCCGCTCCGGCATCTTTTTATGACGTCGCCATGCGGTCCTCTGGAAAAGCAGCTAGTTATTGCACAAACTTTGGACCGGTGATCCCAGTTCCGCCGGCCAAATGTCTGACTGGCCGGTATTCCACATACTTTGTGGTTCCAATGAAGGAAGGCACGTTCAGGCCAATCTTGGATTTAAAGCGGGTCAACAGGGCCTTACGTGTTCCTCGTTTTCGCATGGAGACGCTGCGGTCTGTTATTACGGCCGTCCACAAGGGAGAATTTTTGGCTTCTTTGGATCTAACGAAGCATATCTCCACATTGGAATCTGGGAGCATCATCAAAGATACCTGAGGTTCATGGTGTTAGGGGACCATTTCCAGTTTTGTGCCCTTCTGTTCGGGTTAACGACTGCCCCAAGAATGTTCACCAAGGTTCTGGTGGTAGTCGCAGCCTTTCTATGCCATCAAGGAATACTGGTACATCCCTATCTTGACGATTGGCTCATCCGGGCAAAGTCGGAAGCATTGTGCAAGCGGGTGGTTCGGTTGGTGGTGGAACAACTTCAGACGCTAGGTTGGGTAATCAACTTCGCGAAGAGCCAGCTAAAACAGACCCAACAATTGGAGTTCTTGGGAGCCCGGTTCGATACTTCGGTAGGCAAGGTGTTCCTGCCACATCAGCGAATGGTCAATCTGATGGCACAAGTGCAGAACCTGTTGGATCTCCCGATACCTAGGGCCTGGGATTATTTACAAGTCATTGGACATATGGCTTCTACTCTGGAGATGGTACTGTGGGCCTTTGAGCATATGCGGTGTTTACAAAGAGCGCTTCTTTCTCGTTGGGATCCCAGGTCCGAGGATTACGACATGGTGCTACCATAGCTGGAAGCGGCCTGGTCCAGCCTCGCTTGGTGGTTGATCCCGGACCATCTTCTGCAAGGCGTGGACTTAGAACCTCCACCTTGGATAGTCGTGACGACGGATGCCACTCTGTCCGGCTGGGGGGCTGTGTGTCAGTCCCGAGCGGTGCAGGGGACGTGGTCTCCTCGCCAGGCCACTTGGTCCATCAATCGTCTGGAGACCAGAGCGGTCCGTCTGGCCTTGCGTCAACTCCTCCCGATGGTGCACATTCGGGCAGTGCGAGTTCTATCTGACAACGCGACCATGGTGGCATATATAAATCTGCAAGGAGGCAAAAGAAGTCATCCGGTGGCGGCCGAAGCATCATTGTTGATGGCCTGGGCGGAACGTCATTTATCCCGCATCACGGCCACCCATATTGCAGGCGTGGACAACGTTCAGGTGGATTATCTCAGTCTGCAACACCTAGACCCAGGACACCTAGACCCAGGAGAGTGGGAGCTGTCGGCTGAGGCGATGTATCTCATAACCCAGCATTGGGGGTTGCTGCACTTGGACTTGATGGCGACTCGGCTAAATGCAAAGGCGGCGCGGTTCTTCAGCCGAAGGCTGGAATACGGATCGGAAGGGGTGGATGCACTAGTGCTTCCGTGGCCTCCTCACGTCCTCCTTTGTGTTCCCTCCGTGGCCCCTAGTGGGAAAGGTGTTAAGGCGCATAGAATCCCATCGGGGCCTGGTGATTCTTGTGGCTCCGGCTCATCCAGAAGGCTGCTGGATTCAATAAACACCAGCTGCCCCAGTAGTCGAATGGTGGTGGTCTAATCTGCCCTCAAGAGGGCCAAGCGCTCTGACTCATTCCTCCACACACCTGAGGAAGGCCATAGAGTGATGAAAGCTCTGGGGTGGAAGGTATTTTCAAGGCACCATGCTCATTTGCCTGGATTGCTGCCTACCAGCTCTACATGAGCAAGTATTCACAGGACATCTGGAAGCAGGTGCAGGAATAGTTGCAGGACACCCTCATGTCACTGGTGCATAAAGGCCTGGAATGCAGAAAACACTAGGTCCATGCGACCTATGATGATTGAGACTCCATTGAGAGTCTCTGCAGCAGGAATCAGCGCCTGCAGAATGGCTTGGCTGTGGGCTTTGGCTCTCTGACCCAAGGTACAGAACGGCTCACTGACAGGCGGGATACTGGAGAGAATCTTCAGAGATAGGGATGCTGTGGCCCAACTTCAGGGCCTCCAGGAAACGCTCCAACAACTCTCCACCAGTACTCTGGACTTGTCTTCTAGGAATCAGAGATAGGGATGCTGTGGCCCAACTTCAGGGCCTCCAGGAAACCCTCCAACAACTCTCCACCAGTACTCTGGACTTGTCTTCTAGGAGGCTGGTTAGACCGGGGCCAAGGAAGTACTATCTTCCGCTTCCTCACTCCTGTCAACACCATCAGGGCTCCTGCAGCCATCCTAGGCAGCAGAGAGCCCCCAAGCCCCAGCCAGCTCCTCAGCCAACTGTGGGGATGAAGTTTTGACTAGGTTGTAGGGAGCATATGCCAGTTGCCTGTACTCAGAGCAGGCTATGGTTGACCCAGTATAACCTCAAACCAGTGTGTTCTGTCCATAGGTTCAATTGGTACCCACGACAAACTATTGGGTGTCTGCCAGCGCAGACACCCAATTTGGGCGCTGGTAGCGCAGCAGAAGGTACTAGTAATGGAGCTCTCCTCCTTCTTAACAGCCAGAGCAGTAGAGTCCATACCACCAGGGCAAAGAGGGCAGGGATTCTACTCCAGGTACTTCCTGATTCCAAAGAGAACAGGAGGACTCTGTCCGATCCTGGACCTAAGGGCCTTGAACAAGTTTCTAAGAAAAGTTCAAGAAGGTTTCCTTGGGTACCTTTATCCCCCTTTTGCAAAAAGGGGACTGGCTATGCTCCCTCGATCTTAAGGATACACATAAGTATCAAGATCTTCCCTGGTCTCAGGAACTATCTCCGATTTGTGGTGGGAAAAACAGTACCCTTTTGGGCTCTCATCAGCACGAAAGGCGGCGTTGCGTTACAAAATGCATGGCCATGGGGGCAGCACACCTCTGCAGGCTGAGAGTATCTTTTCCCATATCTGTTTGATTGGTTGGTCAAGAGCACATCTCAGGCAGGGGGTGCCAGGACCATGCGCTTGACCATCTGGGTGTTGGAGTCACTAGGTTTCGTTCTTAATTACCCAAAGTCTCATCTCAGCTGTCACTTTGATTGGATTTCATAGGAGCCCTGCTTGACATGACTCAGGTCAAGGACTTCCTGCATCAGCAGGCTATCACCTTGATGACCATCGTGGCAGAAATCCAATAGAGCCAACAGGTGTCAGCCTGGCACATGTTGACACGGTTGGGTTATATGGCCGCAGCTGTCCATATCACTCCCTTAGAACGTTTACACATGCGCAGAGCCCAATGGACCCAGAGGTTGCAGTGGTACCAGACCACTCAGAGCCTTCAGGATTGTATCCTAGTCACCCCATCTCTCTGGAACTCATTGTCCTGGGGGCAGGTACTTTCAAATCTGGAACAAGGAATCTCTTTTCCCCCTACCCAAATTGCCCTAACCATGGATGCATCCACCGTGGGTGGGGGAGCTCACGTAGATTGGCTCAGCACTCAGTGCCTTTGGTCCACTCAGGAATGCTCTTGTCAAATCAACTTCTGGAGTTTTGAGCGATCAGGTACACGCTATGGGCTTTCAAAGATCAGCTGTCCAACAACATTGTCCTGATCCAGACAGACAACCAGGTACCAATGAGCTATGTCCAGATCTGGTTGTGGGCCCTGTCACACAGGATGGTGCTCAGGGCCATGTTCCCGGCTGGGATGGAGAATGTGGTAGTGGACAGGTTCAGTCAAGCCTTCAGACCTCACAAGTGGTCCCTGGACCAGGGGTAGCAAACCGGACATTCTGCCTCTGGGGGAGGCCAGATGTAGATCTGTTCATGTCCCCCTGCAACCGGAAGTTGCCTCAGTTCTGCTCCCTGTATAGGTCAGATGGCAAATCAGCCTCAGATGCCCTTGCCTGTCATTGGAGCAAGGGTCTTCTGATTGCGTCTCCTCAGATTCCCTTAGTGGCGAAGACTCTCTTGAAGCTTCACAAAGGACAGGGGGGACTATAATCCTCATAGCCCCTCATTGGCCAAGACAGGTCTGATTTTCACTCCTACCGGAGTTGTCCATCCAGAGACCGATCAGTTTGGGGACTTCCCCAGATCTCATGACAAGATCAAGGCAGTCTGCTGCATCCTAGCTTCCAGGCCCCTCTCGCTCACAGCCTGGATCTTGAAAGGTTAAATCCTGCAGCCTCTTGATCTTTTAGAGCAGTGGTCCCCAACCTTTTTTGCACCAGGGACTGGCTTCAAGCAAGACCATTTTTCCATGGCCCGGCAGGGTGGGGTGGGGGTGGGGCTTTGGTCATATGGGGGCAGGGTTATGGAGGGGGTTGCATTTTAGTGCATACTCATTTAATTATGACATTTATAATGTGAATGTGACTCAACTCACCATAGGTTCTCACATGCATGGCACACTGACCCATGATCGTCACGGGGCTAGATGTAAAAGTACAGTTTGTATCCACGGGAACCCCCCTGACCCACAATAATGGATGTAAAGCAGAATTATGACATTCCCCATACAACTCACCCTACAAAAAAGATATTCTGGTTCTGGTGTCATCTCAGTAACAGCAACTCAAACTCCTTCTACTTTCAGGCTCAATAGCCCTACTTATGAAAAGACAGCAGTTTATCACCAATGCATGTCCTCTGAGAAAATACAACAAATAAGACCGAGACAGTAAAATACCTCACCTCGGTCACATACACAGAACCGACCTAACATACTCCCAGGATCTGTAGTAATGCACATAAACTAATCCGCACACAGTTACACCTGTATTATGGAATACACTCAAACAGGAGCAACCCTATCTATGAAAAGGCAACACTACAAATATTAAATCAGGCCCTAAAAACCAATACACCTCTTATTAGGAAAACAGAACTAGCAAGCAGCTATAGATCCCCACACAGAAATAATTGTAAAACTATACTAATAAGCAGAATAAATGTTTCAAAACAGCTATGAACAGAATAACATCCAACAATTAAAAACTCATAAAAACTATTAAAAAGTCTCCAAACACCAATAAAATATTTCAAAAAAGCAGACATCACACAATTAAAATGGCAGTCAAGAAAAATAAACTTAAAAAGCCACCTTTACTTACCCCCTCCAGCAGCTCTCCTACTCCCCTTCCCTGCAGGCCGTGGCACACACCAGAAGCAGCAGTAGAAGCTAAGCTCTATACTCATGGTCCTCTTCCTTAGTGCCCATGACTCACACACACACCATACCAGTCATGCCCCCATGACCAGTTTCTGTCTCTCACACACCAATCATCTCCCAAACAGTCTTTGGCACACACACACACCAGTCACCTTCCTGAACAGTTTCTCATGCCATACACACACACAGGCTTCCCACTCCTGTGTTCTACTTACATATATGGGCTTCTCACTCTCATAATCACTTTCTCTGTCTCTCTCTCTCACACACACACACTCACTCACTCCCATGTTCTCTTTCAGATATACAGGCTTCTCCCTCCCATGTGTCTCACACACACCCAGGTTTCTCACTCCCATGCTCACTTCTCTTCACATGCACAGGCTTCTCATTCCCATAATCACTTTCTCTCTGCTACACACACACACATACACCAGTCTCTCTCTCTCATTTCCATGCTCGCTCTCCAGGTGCACAGGCTTCTCATTCCCTGAATCACATTTTCTCACATTCACACACACCAGTCTCTTTCTCTCACACACACAGTCACCTTATCAAGCAGTCTCTCTCTCTCATGCATGCACACTCACCCAGGCCTCTCACTCCCATGCTTTCTTTCACCCCCACAACACCAGGCTTCTTACGCCCATGCTTTCTCACATACCCAGACTTCTCACTTCCATGCTTTTTCTCTCACACACACACACACACACATCAGTCACCTCCCTGAGCAATCACTTTCATTGTCTCTCACACACACACACACACACACACACACACACCAGCTCTCTGACCAGTCAATCACACACATGCTGGCTGCTTCTCTCTCTCTTTCTCTCACTCACTTCCTCTCCCCCCCCCCCCCCCGAGCACAAACGGTAGCTGCACCACCTCCTCCTCCAGCCCCCGCAGGCCAAGAAAGAAGAATCCCATCGGCCGCGAGAGGCTCACGTTGCTGTCTCCTTTACCTATTATCAGCTGCTTCGATTGCTCGGGGGCCGATGCTGCTGTCGCCGCTGCTATTTTTTTCATGCGGCACGGCTCTTTCTCCTTCCCGCGCACCGCATATCACTTCCTGTTCCGGGTCAGAGGGAGGGGGCGGAAAGAAGAAAAGGCCCAGCCGCGGATGCCACAGCTTTTTTTTTTTTTTTGCACCGCTGCCATTCCGGCTGGGCTTGAACGTGCTAATAGCCCAGCGGCAACGGCAGCAGGGAAAGAAAAGCAGCGGGAGAGACCGGGAGCGCGCGACACACCTGCCGGTGCTTGGTGGCGCCACGGACCGGCAAAAAAACTCCCGCGGACCGGTGGTTGGGGACCCCTGTTTTAGAGAATGTATCCCAGCTTCTAGCGGAAGGCTGCTAGAAAGTCCTAAGGACTGAAGTGGAGGAGATTTTCCATATGGTGTGAGCAGAAAGCCCTAGATCCATTCTCCTGACCCACACAAAAACTGCTTCTATACCTATCAGAGGCTGGCTTGAAAACCAACTCTAGTAGAGTTCATCTGAGTGCAATTGGCACATCCCACCATGGTGTAGATGGTACGCCCATGTCTGTAAAGCCTATAGTTGTACATTTTATGTGGGCCTGCTTCAATTGAAGCCTCCCCTAAGACCTCCTGCTTTGTCTTAGGACCTCAACATGGTCTTAGCTCAGCTGATGAAAGCTCCTTTTGAGGCACTGCTCACTTGTGACCTTAAGTACCTGACGAGGTGGTCATATTTTTGGTTCACTTAAGCGCACAGGGTGAGCAAGCTCCAGGCCTTAGTGACTTATCCATCTTAAAATAAGATTTATCATGACAGGGTGGTATTGCATACACACCCTATGTTTCTGCCTGAAGTGGTGATGGATTTCCATCTTAACCAGTCAATTGTCCTGCCAATATTTTTTTCCAGGCCCCATTCGCACCAAGGTGAACAAGTACTGCACCGTTTGGGCTGCAAGTGAGCCTTAAGCCTTCTGTCTGGAGCAGACAGAACCCCATAGACAATCCATCCAATTTTGTGTTTCTTTTGATAAGAAGAAGTTGGGCATTGGCGTTGCCAGACAGACAGTATCCAGTTGGCATCTCCCTCGGTTATGCCCAAGCAGGACTGCATCTTGGGGGTCGTTACAAGGCTCCTTCTGTCAGAGGGCATGGCAGTGTCGGTTGCCCACTTGTGAGCAGTTCCCATGGAGGCGATCTGCAAGGCTGCGATGTGGCGTCCTCTCCGGCCATTCACATCTCAGTACTGTGTGGAGAGGACTGCCATCACCACAGTAGGTTCAGGCAGTCTGTCCTTCGGAATCTGTTTGAGGTGTAGAACCCAACTCTCTTGCCTAGGGTCCCTTTAGGTTCAGACTGTCGCTCCCCTCTCGTTACCAATAGCACCAGTGTTATGCCCATTCGTTAGGGGTCTTGGTCCCCTTTTGTGTTAGGTGAATCCCTAGCTAAAGAATACTATGCTGCTTGTCCTCAGGAAAAAAACAAAATGGCTTACCTGTAACAGGTGTTCCCTGTACGTACCAGGATCAGTCCAGGACACCTGGGTTGTGACTCCGCACCAGTAGATGGAGACAGACTAAAACTTGTGGGTGGAGCCATATAAGCCCCTGTGCCAGTCACAGCCCCTCAGTCTTACTCTGTCTCCAGTAGATGGTGCAGGTCCAGTCACAGCCCTGCCTGACCTGATTCTGGTGGTTAGTCAGGTTTGATTTTTTGAGCTAGTTGTGTTAGGTCTAATTGTTCTGTACTAAATTGGGTTTTGTTTTTTAATTCTTTCCCGGGTGCCCTGCCTCCCAGGGAAGTTGAGAGGTCCTGAGGGGACTACCCTCCCCCGGTTGAGGCCGCTGCCAGGGTTGAGGACCCGGCTAAACTAGTGGCAGCGTCAGGGGTGACACCAGGGAGCCTGGTTCACTCACCCCTGCAGGAAATAGGGCTTTTCAGAACCAGGGACAGCGCGTTTTTTGTGTAAAAAAAAAAAAAAAAAAAAAATTGTTAGCGGGACTCTCTGCTTCCCACCCTCGATGACTTAGCTCTGGTACATCCCAGGTGTCCTGGACTGATCCTGGTACGTACAGGGAAAGGAAAATTAGTTTCTTACCTGATAATTTTCGTTCCTGTAGTACCAAGGATCAGTCCAGGATCCCACCCGCAGTGCTGCGCTATAGTAATGGAGAGTCCGCTCATTGTTGTTTTTAGTACGCAGACCCCTTGTTTTGTTCGCTCTCCCGGTTGGGGAGTCTGTTTTCCTGTAGGGGTGTTGGAGTTATTTTCGTTTACTTAGCAAGTTTCTATGGTTAGCTATGTTGTCTTATGGATTTTTTTCTACTTTGACATTACGTATGACTGAGGGGCTGTGACTGGCACAGGGGCATATATGGCTCCGCCCACAAGTTTTAGTCTGTCTCCATCTACTGGTGCGGAGCCACAACCCAGGTGTCCTGGACTGATCCTGGTACTACAGGAACAAAAATTATCAGGTAAGAAACTAATTTTCCTTTCTCCGAGGACAGCAGGATGTTAGTCCTCACGAAATCCACCTGCCATCCTGCAGAGTTGGGATTCTTCTATTTATTTTAATCATAATTCTGGAGAGGGACCGCGCCTGGATGTATGGTATAGGGCATGCTCAGTGGGCCCTGTCAAAGTTCTAGAAACATTGACATAAGTTTTCTCCATGGGGTCTCCAGCTGTGTGAGGACTACATCCTGCTGGCTCTGAGAACACCTGTTACAGGTAAGCAACTCTGCTTTCCTGCTGCAACTACATCCACCCCACCACTAGTTCTGCTTTTTTAACTGTAGCTAGAGAGACAGAAAACAGAGAATTAAAAGAGAAAAGACTAAAAGCAGCAGTACAGTGGGGAAGGGGAGCATGGAGCCATGGGTGGCCCTCCTGAAGGCAAAGTTTGCATACCCCTGAACGTGTAGCCCTCTGTCTCGTTTGCCTCCTTTAGGATCATAGCTGTGTGCTCAACAGTATCGTGGGATGGGACAGTACCATTGGTCGCTGGGCACGGGTGGAGGGAACGCCCAGTGACCCAAACCCAAATGATCCCTATGCAAAAATGGACAGCGAGACCCTCTTCAGAGATGGAAAACTTACCCCCTCTATAACCATCCTGGGTAAGTATCAGCTATGTACCTGCTGGGGTAAGGAATAACAGCAACTACAAAGATCAGCAGAGGGGAGGCAGGAAGAAGAATGCAGAGTGAAAAAGCACTACTCACCCCCTGGATAAGCTTCAGTGCATGGTAAAAGGTTGCATGAGCCTTGGGGTAAGACTGCATAGTGAGTGACTGAGGGAGTCGTATCGCCAGCAGCCTCATGAAATGGGACCGCTTCCTTATGACATCAGATTCATACAAGCCCACCACTAGCTGGACGGACAGGCAGAGACCGCATTACTTCTGGTGCATGCATTTCTCAGCCAGGTCCTGGATGGACAGGCAGCGTTACTGACGGAGCATGTTTTTCTCAGGCTGTGATCTCTCTCTCTCTCTCCCCTAGGTTGTAATGTTTCCATCCCTGCAGAGGTCGTCATTCTGAACTCTATCGTCCTTCCTCACAAAGAGCTGACTCGCAGCTTCAAAAACCAGATTATCCTTTAGTACGATACCTGCAGCCAGGATGCAAAGTGGGAGCAGAGGGCCAGGAGCTGCTAGCAGCTATGTGCGTATCCCTGCAAGTTCAGACGTCTGGATAATCCTCAAGTTGTTACTATTCATGCTAACAGAGGCTGGTGGCTGCAGCCGGCTTCTGCCTCCAGACGGTTATGTGGTGGGATTTAGGTTCTTCAGAAGACTCTCTCGCTGCCAGCTCCTGTAAACCAGTGATGTAGCTCTATGTATAAATGTAAATGAAATGTGAGCAGACAATCTGGTAATGATTTCTTGGGATAGGCTTGCATGCCTCTCTTAGCTTGGGGAAGAAAGAAGAGAGACTCGCTCAAGCTCTGCCACAGAAATTTAATGGGAAATGTATTGTTACACTCTCAGCCTGTTGCTCTCCCACACATTTTAAACTAAACTAGTTCCTGAGTTGTGAAAAAGTACAGAGCGGCAATAGTGAATATCCCTAATCCCAATGAGCAGGACCTGGCGTGGGAAGTGCTCGGAGCTCAGGTTCACAGCTGAGCGGCGCAAGTGCCAGGAATCCGTGAAACCCCACAGAAAGGTGCAAAAGGCGAGTGCAGTCCACCAGCGTGCACGTGCGGCCAGTGCGGCCATAACTGCTTGAAGGGTCAGCGTGAACAGCGGTGCGAGGTGCTGGCATGGACCTGTTTCACGGATGGTCTTTGACCCAAGTCCAGACCGAGCCACTCTCACAAATCAGGTGGTTTCCTGTCACGACGATCCACCCACATCATGTCACAGACCCTTCTAAGCCTGCAGGCTCTCCCATCTCTTCCCCAACCAGCAGAGCTGCTTATGCATTCGGGGAGGTGAAAAACCTGTTGTTCTTCTTGGCCTGGCTGCTTTTTGTATGTGACGCAGCTCTGTAAACAAGGAGAGAAAGGGTTTAAAATGAGAAACACAGCTATGCTCAGGGCAGTGTGCGGAGCAGGATTAGGGCACTGCTTCTAGGCAGTGGGAGAACAACACTGTGCTAGGAAAGCGACTTGTTGTAGGGGCCCCCAGCTTGTTACAGGCCCACTCTGCAGCCTGCGTTACTCTGACCAGCCAGGGTTGTACTAGACAAGCGGGTGGAGTATTTCAGTCTTACTCTGACACTTACGCATGTGCGAAGGGGGTCACCAGGACGTTCCTGATTTTGTTAGGTAGACAGCCGGTAGATAGAGTCCCCTGGGCTGCGTTGATCTCTGGAGACGTCAAGGGTCGAAAGAGTCTACCTGTGCAGGAAGTAGGTGGTAAGCAGAGGAGCAGATAGATCAATAGCTTTAAATCCTAATGGAAATGCAGGCTGCAGTAATGGAATTAAATTAGCACTAGGTCTGTCTGGCAGGCTACAAGTTCAGTAATAACTAGAAGTCCTAGCAGATACCACAAGCATTCATATGGGCGAGTGGCTGGCAGAATATGCCCTCCTGTCAACCATTCGCACGGGGAAGGGAAACGGTCCAGAAAGGCCATTGGGACTTAGGAAGCCATCGTTTGGGTGACAACCATGCTAGTTTTGATTGCTATATTATACAAGAGGGGAAAACGGCAGCTCGTCTTAGGGAGCAATATCCTACGAGTGGCCGTGCTCTGTGGCAGACAGCTGGGATAGGTCCTTGCAGTGTGGATGGAATAACTAGGCCCGCTGCAGGGATCAATTGGGCTTCTGGTACTATTTGGTACTGGGTTTCAGAGCATTTTTTTTTTTTTTTTAATTGCCCATCAATGTTTATTTTCAGATAAAATGTGTTCCACTTCCCAGCATCTCTACACTCTGCCAATATGAAGAAGGAAAGAAAGGTTACTCAAGACTATTTAGTACAGGAGTATCAATAAGGAAGAAATACGCAGAGTTTGATCCTGGTACATCAATGCCAGACTGGGTTAGACCTTCAAGCCCAGCAGCCTATCTCCAACGTTGGCTGATCTGGGACACTTGGGAGTACCTTGCTGATCCATATTCTTAGATCCATTGCATATTGCTCACTCCCTGAATTAGCAATCCAAGTTTACTCGGGTAACAGTTGCTAATGAACCTGATTGGATGCTTAATAAAGATTCAGTGCAAAAAAAGGCAGAGTCATGCATTTGGGGTGCAGAAATCCAAGGGATTGGCATAGGATGGAGAAGTGTAAAAAAAAAAAATTTTTGGTGAAGGGTGAGATGTAAATGTGTACCAACAAGGAGCGCATGGAGCAGTCCCTAATCTCAAGGCAGCGAAACAGCCTGATAAGGCCATGATCAGAACTAGGATTCTGGAATACATGGGGAGAGGCAGAATTAGCAGGGGGAAGGGAAAAAAAAAAAAAAGTTGTTCAAGACCTCACCTAGACTCTCATGTTATGTTCTTATGGTCTCCAGCCAAAAAGAAATTACCATACTGGGTCAGACAGGCGCACGTAAACCCAGCATCCGGTTTCCAACAATGGTCAAAGCCAGGTTACAAGTACCCAAACAGTGGCATTAGTAACATGGGATTTATTTACTAAATTAGTAGTGGCTATTCACAGAGTCAACGTGATAGCAGTTTATGGACTTTGCCAGGAGCTTGTCCAAACCTTTATTAAACCCAGCTATGCTTATCACATCCTCTGGCAATGAATGCCAGAGCTTAACTGCAATGAGTGGAAAAAAAATATAAAATTCAGTTTTGTTTTAAAATGTGCTACTTGCAAACTTCATGGAGTGCTCTCTAGTCCTTGTATTCTCCTAGGACAAGCAGGATGGTAGTCCTCACATATGGGTGACATCATCAGATGGAGCCCAGCATGGAAAACACCTGTCAAAGTTTCTAGAACTGACTGGCACACTGAGCATGCCACTATCCACATGGCCACGCGGGGGTCGCCCTTCATTCTCTCTTTCCACATTGCAGTTGCCTCACGGTGGTGGAGCTCTGCTCCATCTTCAGAGTTCTTAGTTTGTTTCCTTGCGCTTTTTTTTTTGCTCCCTTCCCTGCTTCCACCCTAGTCAGTGGGGCGGCACGGTAAGTTTTACCTTCTTTGCGGTCAGTTCAGAGGGTTTTTTGGCGTGTCTGCTCTGCACCATCTGCTCGTCAGCTTGACGCATGTTCTCCTCCAGTTTCCTGCGATACCTCCAGTGCCCATGGACTATGTCTTTGACTGAGCCGCATGAAGTCTGTATTCTTTGCCTGGGGGCATCGTAAGTCATCTGGGGATGCTGTATTTGCAACCAGATAATTCCCAAGGATGATCGGGTGTGTTTGGATGAAAATGGAGAAATATTTTGGCCCTAAGAAGTTGGGGCCTTCCAGGCTGGCATCCAGCATGTCGATGCTGCAAGGGGAACCCATGGACACTGAACCCTCAGTGTCCACCCCACTCAGGCTCCCCCTCCGGAAAGGGGCGTCTGATCAACTGCTGTCGTTGTCCTCCCATTCCAGGATGTCCAATTCTTCACCCTCCTCAGCACCAGGGGAAAGAGTGGGCCGAGTACCGGAGCTCGAGGAAGCACTGTCACTGGTCACCATCTGGGCATGACTCCAGTTCTGAGATGATGCCGGCATCAGCCATGTTGCTCCCGAAGCGACCCTGCCGAGATCCGGCTTTGCCCGCGTCTGATACACTCCCCACAGATTCCCATGTCTGTGCCGGGCACCAATCCCCCTTGTTTTGAGGTCGATCCGGTGGCACCTGCTCCTCCTCCACCTGCCCTGTCCGTGGCAGCCTTCAAGGGAGGGGCTGGATCGTAGGGTTCAGTTGGCAGTGCTCTGAGCCCTCAGGGGTATTGAGCTGCAGGCCCTGTCGGTGCCTCCACAGATGCCAGAGAGCCCACGCCCTCGATCCTAACATCGCTGCTGGAATGCCTTGATGTATTACTCAGTGCCCTCCCTATGCAGCAAGTGCCCAGCGGTTCCTTGGTCCTCTGGCAGTCATCGTTGCCTCCCTCCTCGTTCAGAAGTCCCTTGGGTTTGAATAGTGCCAGCTCCCCCATCAGTCTGTGGTAGTGGAATCTACCCTCAAAAATGCGAGGCGGTCGCGAACCCATGCGTCCGCGCTTTCAGGCCGGGACCATAGGGAATGGAACATGCTGGGTAGGAAGGTGTTCCAGGGGGAAGTGTTAATAGCCTGTATCGCCTCCTACCAGTTATATATGGCCCAATACTTTCGGAACCTTTGGAAGAAGCTTCAGGAATTGGCGGAACGCCTCCCTCAACAGCAGCAGGATGCATTCCTAGTGCTTGTTCAGTAGGGCTTCGAGTGTGGTAAGCACAAGGTGTGTTCCATGTATGATGTTTTTGAGACAGCTCGAGTGGCCGCAGTGCGCATCGGAGCCCGCAGAATGGCCTGGCTAAGAGCCTCGGATCTTCAGCCAGAGGTCCAGGAGAAACTTTGACTTCTCCTGTACAGGGGATAATCTTTTTGGAGATAAGGTCCAAGATACTGTGGCTCAGCTAAAGGATCATAATGAGACCCTCCAGCATCTTTCTGCTAGCACCTTGGATTCTCCCCTTCTCGGCCAGGTCGGCGAGGCAAGGGGCCAGACTGTCTTTTTACTCTCAGAGAAAATATTATCCTCCAGTCTCCCCTCTCTAGAGCCAGCTCCAAGCTGCTACGGACACCTAGACCTCAGCCAGTGCCTCAGGCGAGTCCTGCTCCGGGGTTTTGACTGGCAGAGAGGGAGCACAAATCCAGTCACCATACCCTCTGAGCCGGATCCTCCAGTAGGAGGCTGCCTGTATCTCTTTCTCTGGATTGCTGATTAGCGATTACATCGGATCGGTGGGTCCTATCCATTGATCGCCAAAGAGTGAGTCCAGGGACGCTCCCCCGTGTCTCTCTTGGGGTCAGTCTCCACATCAGGAGATCCTGTTGTCCGAGCTCTCTGCCTTCATTCATTCCAGGGCAGTCGAGCCAGTTCCTCTGCAGCAACCGGGTTATTTCCTGATCCCCATGAGGACTGGGGAACTCTGTCCCATTCTGGTGCTGAGGGCTCTAAATAGTTTTCTCAGATGAGATAAGTTCAAGATGGTCTCCCCCTTGGCACTCTGATCCCTTTCTTACAGAGGGGAGAATGGCTTTGCTCCCTTGATCTAAAGGACACATATGCACACAGATCGCCCGCAGCCACCGGAGATATCTCCGCTTCTTGGTGGGCTCCAGGCATTTTCAATACAGGGTGTTACCATTTGGCCTCGCCTCTTCACCAAATGCCTAGCACCAGTAGCAGTGCACCTGTGCCATCTAGGGGCGCAGGTGTTCCCTTACTTAGGCAACTGGCTCATCAAGAGCACCTCTCAACAGGGAGCACTTTGGTCTCTGCGCTTAACCATTCAGGTGTTGGAGACTCAGGTTCGTCATCTACCCGAAATCCCATCTGACATCCTGCTCTTGGATTTCTTCGGTGCCCACCTGAACATGGCGGAGGGCAAGGCCTATCTCCCTCGCAACCGAGCGCTCACATTGGTGGATTTGGCGAGCTTGGTGCATCACTGCCTGGCTGATGCTCCGCCTTCTGGGCCACGGTCTTTGTCAGCTTACATATGCGCAGGGAGCAGTGGATCTTCCGGTCCCAGTGGCGGCAAGCCTCCCAGGACCTCAATGTGCGTGTGTGTGTCACACCGCCGCTCCAGATTTCCTTGTCCTGGTGGGGAGGACCTAACCAATCTGGAACAGTCCCCCTCCTTCCACGTCATCCTCACCACCGATGAATCCACATTGGGGTGGGGTGCCCCCGTGGAAGGGCTCCCCACCCAGGGCCTGTCAGCAGCTCAGGAGGGTCAGTACCAGATCAACTTCCTGGAGCTCTGGGTGATCAGTTAGCCACTTGGTGTCCAAAATCGGTCCTCTTCTAGACAATCAGGTAGCGATGTGGTACATCAACAAACAGGGAGGCACGGGATCATTCCTCCTCTGTCCTGGGCCCACTCTCAGAACGTATTTTGAGCTGTGTACTTAGCGGGGACGGAGAATATAGTGGCAGACCAGCTCAGTCGGGCTTTTCTCTGGACATGGCGGTGGCGAACATGATCTTCCGTCTGTGGGTGGATCTGTTTTTGCCTCCCCCTGCAACAACAAGGTGGAGTCCTTTTGCTCCCTCTAGTGGGAGGACGTCACGGCAAACCAGCCTTGGATGCCTTTGCCCAACACTGGGCAAGGGGCTTCTGTATGCATATCCTCCACTTCCACTGGTGCTGAAGTTGCTCCTGAAGCTCCAGCAGGAAAGGGGGGACCATGATTCTCATAGCCTGCTGGTGGCCACGTCAGGTTTGGTTCCCACTCCTGCAGGTCCTCTCGGTCCAGACCTAATCAGTTTGGGCACCTCCCAGACCCTAGTCACACAGTATCAGGGAAGGAGGCATCATCTAAACCTCAGGGCATTATCTCTGATGGCCTGGATGTTGAAAGGCTAGTCTTGCAGCCCCTGTCTCTGTCTGAAAATGTCTCGCAGGTTCTGGTTGCCTCCAGGAAGCCTTCAACTAGAAAGTCGTACAGCCTGAAGTAGAAGAGGTTTACTGTCTGGTGTGAGCAGCATCAGTTGGATCAGTTTACCTGCTCCACCCCAAAGCTCTTGGGGTGGAGCAGGTAACTGTCAGAAGCTGGTTTAAAGACCAATTCGGTCAGAGTGCATCTCAGTGCCATTGGGGCATATTCTCATGGGGTGAACGGTACGCCTGATTTATGCATGGTCTGTTTCATTTGAAACCCCCTCTGCACCCTCCGCCTGTATCCTGGGCTCTTAATGTGGTCTTGGCTCACCTCATGAAGGACCCTTTTGAGCCTTCGCACTCATGTGACCTGAAATATCTGACCTAGGTGGTCATCTTCTTGGTTGCGGTCACGTCAGGAGTTGGTGATGTACCCACCTTTTACGAAGTTCTTTCACAACAAGGTGGGTCTCCGTACTCACTCTAAGTTCTTGCCTAAGGTGGTATCAGACTTCCATCTGACCCAGTCTGTCATCCTACAAGATCGGGCAGCGCCGTTATAAAGAACAGTTTTAGACACATAACATCTGTGACAGGATATCATCTTAAAATACTTAATTGAAAAAAAAAAAAAAAAAAGAGTATAAGACCGGTGACTAACAATTGGCTCATAAGAAGTTTCTGAAATTTCAGATTTCTCGCCAATACTGAGGTCTTCTCTCTACCATAAAAAATTTACTGTTAAAAATTTGTTATTTAAAGAAATTAATAAAGAATAATTCATTTTAATGGTATATTACAATCAGAATTTCAATAATTTTTGGTAGCAGACATCATATAACTTGTCATTTCATGTAATTTACCATAAGAATATAAGAAATTGCCATGCTGGGTCAGACCAAGGGTCCATCAAGCCCAGCATCCTGTTTCCAACAGAGGCCAAAACCAGGCCACAAGAACCTGGCAATTACCCAAACACTAAGAAGATCCCATGCTACTGATGCAATTAATAGCAGTGGCTATTCCTTAAGTAAACTTGATTAATAGCCATTAATGGACTTCTCCTCCAAGAACTTATCCAAACCTTTTTTGAACCCAGCTACACTAACTGCACTAACCACATCCTCTGGCAACAAATTCCAGAGCTTTATTGTGCGTTGAGTGAAAAAGAATTTTCTCCGATTAGTCTTAAATGTGCTACTTGCTAATTTCATGGAATGCCCCCTAGTCCTTCTATTATTCGAAAGTGAAAATAACCGATTCACATCTACTCGTTCTAGACCTCTCATGATCTTAAAGACCTCTATCATATCCCCCTCAGTCGTCTCTTCTCCAAGCTGAAAAGTCCTAACCTCTTCAACCTTTCCTCATAGGGGAGCTGTTCCATCCCCTTTATCATTTTGGTTGCCCTTCTCTGTACCTTCTCCATCGCAATTATATCTTTTTTGAGATGCGGCGACCAGAATTGTACACAGTATTCAAGGTGAGGTCTCACCATGGAACTGTACACCAGTTATTCCCGGATTTTTCCAGTCTGCCATCCTGCCTACCTTTTTCCCCCCCGAGACCTCATTCACATCCAGGCGAACAGGCCTTGCATACTTTGGATTGTAAGAGAGCCCTGGCGTTCTATCTGGAGAGAACAGTGAGCCATAGACAGCCCACACAACTCTTCATCTTGTTTGATAAGAACAGAATGGGAGTTGCTGTGGCCAAGCACACTGTCTACCTAGCGGACTGCATCTCATTCTGCACTGCGCGAGCGGGATTGCAGCTTGAGGGCCATGTTAAGGCTCACTCTGTCCGGGCCATGGCAACTTCAGTGGAGTTCCCATGGCGGAGATCTGCAGAGCTGCAACATTGAGTTCTCTCCATTCGTTCGCAGCTCACTATTGCTTGGACAGAGTTGGCCGTCAGGCTAGTAGCTTTAGCTAGTCTGTTCTCCGCAACCTTTTTTGGGTCTAAACTCAATTCTTCCGCCCAGGGCCCTGTTTTTCGGGTTCAGGCTGTTGTGCCCGTTGGCATCTGTTTGGTTCACTCCATTCGGAAGCAGTCTGCAGCTAGGTATTCACCCATATGTGAGGACTACGAACCTGCTTGTCCTAGGAGAAAGTAGAGTTGCTTACCTGTAACAGGTGTTCTCCTAGGACAGCAGGATGATAGTCCACCCGAAACCAGCCCACCACCCCGCAGAGTTGGGTTTCTTTTCAGTTTGTTGTTTTATTTTTGTAATTATCTGTAACGAGACTGAAGGGGACCCTGCGTTGACACGTGGATAGTGGCTTGCTGGGCATGCTCAGTGTACCTAGTCAAAGTTCTAGAAACTTTGGCAGACGTTTTCTGTGCCGGGCTCCATCTGATAAACCAAAATACTGCACTAATTTATCACTATAAAGGGATCCACAATATAAATTAAATCAACTCAATTATATCACCTCACTTGTTCATCTTCATTAATATTATGGTTGAACAAACATCAACTCAATACAAGTTTAATTTAATTGTGTATATTCAACAGAAAAAATTTTGAAGGTGGAGTAGAAAGTTTCATCTCTTATTGCATTCCCATTACCTGCTGGTAATGTAAATTAGATTTTATAATCATTAACTATCCACCAACCACATTCTATTTATCTGTTAAGCGTGCAAAAAAAAACCTAAAAAAGGTATCCAAAAATTGTATCAAAAAATGACTTGATAAGTGTCCAAACACCTTTTGTATCCAAATTTAAAAAAAAAATGATAATTTTTTTTGTGAAACAATAAACCCAAACTGTAACTTCAAGCACTGTTAACTTAGATACATGAAGTATTATTTGCTATTGCTGTATAAATATTCAAAACAGTCGTGAATTCAAGATGTTACCGTCCTCCCAACAGGGCTGCGTTTCGGACCACTCAGGTCTTTCCTCAGGGGATGTCAATGTATCCAATCTGTTGGGGGCTTTACCAGCTAGATTTAGCCCGTTCTTTTTCCTGCATGAAAGACTCTTTTTCGGCTTGAGTTCCAAAGCTCTTAACATCGTTCACAATCATTACTGGTGCACTTATACTACATTTACTGATTCAAATTGTCCAATCACTGCCCTTCACCTGACATCACCACGGCCCCGAATGCCTCACACCAGAGCAGTCCAATCCAGTTCTTCATTTAAACCCCTAGGTGTCTGTGTCTTTAATGTAAAATTCCAGAAAACCTCTCGATAATTTAATGTTTGTATGCGGTCCCCCACCCTCGATATCATCCTAACATGATCAAGAATGGTCCATTTCAACTGCATAAAGCTATGTTGATGTAGTAAACAATGTTGTACGATAGGAGCAGTGAGTTGTTCCTTTTTTAAAGGTGATTTGTGCTCATTCAATCGAATCCACATTGTGCGAGTTGTTCTACTCACATACACTTTAGGGCATGGGCAAATAAATGCATAAACTACAAATGTAAAAGTAGAGGTACAATCTGTATGTGACTTCTGCAATACTCTGTAGTTAGTAACCGGATCAACTCACTCTTCCCCCTTCAATACAGCTGTCACAATAAGGACATTGGCCACATTTGAAATGACCCATCCCCTCAGAATTCAATACCACCGGTCATTGTTAAAAAATACCATTCTAGAAGCACAGTCCAGATGTATTCCACACATTAAAGGTGGAAAGAAGGCAAAATGATTACCGGCATGGTTAAAAGGGGAGGTAAAAGAAGCTATTTTAGCCAAAAGATCTTCATTCAAAAATTGGAAGAAGGATCCAACAGAAGAAAATAGGATAAAGCATAAACATTGGCAAGTTAAATGTAAGACATTGATAAGACAGGCTAAGAGAGAATTTGAAAAGTTGGCGGCTGTAGAGGCAAAAACTCACAGTAAAAACTTTTTTAAATATATCCGAAGCAGAAAGCCTGTGAGGGAGTCAGTTGGACTGTTAGATGATCGAGGGGTTAAAGGGGCACTTAGAGAAGATAAGGCCATCGCGGAAAGATTAAATGATTTCTTTGCTTCGGTGTTTACTGAGGAGGATGTTGGGGAGGTACCCGTAATGGAGAAGATTTTCATGGGTAATGATTCAGATGGACTGAACCAAATCATGGTGAACCTACAAGATGTGGTAGGCCTGATTGACAAACTGAAGAGTAGTAAATCACCTGGACCGGATGGTATACACCCCAGAGTTCTGAAGGAACTAAAAAATGAAATTTCATACCTATTAGTAAACATTTGTAACTTATCATTAAAATCATCCATTGTACCTGAAGACTGGAGGATAGCAAATGTAACACCAATATTTAAAAAGGGCTCCAGGGGCGATCTGGGAAACTACAGACCGGTTAGCCTGACTTCAGTGCCAGGAAAAATAGTGGAAAGTGTTCTAAACATCAAAATCACAGAACATATAGAAAGACATGGTTTAATGGAACAAAGTCAGCATCATGGCTTTACCCAGGGCAAGTCTTGCCTCACAAATCTGCTTCACTTTTTTGAAGGAGTTAATAAACATGTGGATAAAGGTGAACCGGTAGATATAGTATACTTGGATTTTCAGAAGGCATTTGACAAGGTTCCTCATGAGAGGCTTCTAGGAAAAGTAAAAAGTCATGGGATAGGTGGCGATGTCCTTTCGTGGATTGCAAACTGGCTAAAAGACAGGAAACAGAGAGTAGGATTGAATGGGCAATTTTCTCAGTGGAAGGGAGTGGACAGTGGAGTGCCTCAGGGATCTGTATTGGGACCCTTACTGTTCAATATATTTATAAATGATCTGGAAAGAAATACGACGAGTGAGATAATCAAATTTGCAGATGACAAAATTGTTCAGAGTAGTTAAATCACAAGCAGATTGTGATAAATTGCAGGAAGACCTTGTGAGACTGGAAAATTGGGCATCCAAATGGCAGATGAAATTTAATGTGGATAAGTGCAAGGTGATGCATATAGGGAAAAATAACCCATGCTATAATTACACAATGTTGGGTTCCATATTAGGTGCTACAACCCAAGAAAGATCTAGGTGTCATAGTGGATAACACATTGAAATCGTCGGTACAGTGTGCTGCGGCAGTCAAAAAAGCAAACAGAATGTTGGGAATTATTAGAAAAGGAAATGTCATAATGCCTCTGTATCGCTCCATGGTGAGACCGCACCTTGAATACTGTGTACAATTCTGGTCGCCGCATCTCAAAAAGGTTATGGCTGCACTGGGGAAAGTACAGAGAAGGGCGACCAAAATGATAAAGGGAATGGAACAGCTCCCCTATGAGGAAAGACTGAAGAGGTTAGGGCTGTTCAGCTTGGAGAAGAGACGACTGAGGGGGGATATGATAGAGGTGTTTAAAATCATGAGAGGTCTAGAACGGGTAGATGTGAATCGGTTATTTACTCTTTCGGATAGTAGAAAGACTAGGGGGCACTCCATGAAGTTAGCATGTGGCACATTTAAAACTAATCAGAGAAAGTTCTTTTTTACTCAACGCACAATTAAACTCTGGAATTTGATGCCAGAGGATGTGGTTAGTGCAGTTAGTATAGCTGTGTTTAAAAAAGGATTGGATAAGTTCTTGGAGGAGAAGTCCATTACCTGCTATTAAGTTCACCTAGAGAATAGCCACTGCCAGTAGCAATGGTTACATGGAATAGACTTAGTTTTTGGGTACTTGCCAGGTTCTTGTGGCCTGGATTGGCCACTGTTGGAAGCAGGTTGCTGGGCTCGATGGACCCTTGGTCTGACCCAGTATGGCATTTTCTTTTGTTCTTAACTAAGCATGTACCAACCGGTCACGTATATTCTTCCCCCGTGGACTCCATCTGATGTCACCCACATGTGAGGACTAACATCCTGCTATCCTAGGAGAACACCAGTTACAGGTAAGCAACTCTGCTTTATCTGAAAGAGTAAATAAGATTCACATTTACCTAGTCCTCATGATGTTATATACATGCAAATGGGCAGATATAGACTAGAGGCATTCCAGAGAAAAGGAACCAAAATGGTGAGGAGTCTCCATCAAAAGCCATATGAGAACAGATAATAAAAGGACTAGGGGGCAATCCGTGAAGTTAGCAAGTAGCACATTTAAAACTAATCAGAGAAAGTTCTTTCACTCAATGCACAATAAAGCTCTGGAATTTGTTGCCAGAAGATGTGGTTAGGGCAATTAGTGTAGCTGGGTTCAAAAAAGGTTTGGATAAGTTCTTGGAGGAGAAGTCCATTAATGGCTATTAATCAAGTTTACTTAGGGAATAGCCACTGCTATTAATTGCATCAGTAGCATGGGATCTTCTTAGTGTTTGGGTACTTGCCAGGTTCTTATGGCCTGGATTGGCCACTGTTGGAAACAGGATGCTGGGCTTGATGGACCCTTGGTCTGACCCAGTATGGGGATATCTTATGTTCTAGAATACTTAAGGACCTAAATCTGTATACCCTACAAGAGAGGAGAGATGGGAGGATGATAAAGATTTAAATACCTGAAAGGTATTAATGCACAAAGTACACCTTTTTCCAAAGGAAAGGAAACTGTACAAACGGGGGGAGGGGAGGGAATATAATATGATTTTGCAAGAGGTAGACTCAGGCTCATCATCATATCTTCTGGAAGTGCATTAACATCTTTCTGAGAATTTCATGCATCCACCACCTTTTCCAATTTAAATAAATAATACACAGTCCTGGTATGAACACCGGAGGATGTTCATACCAGTGAACAGTGTGAAAGTGTGACCTAGTGCAGGGGTGGCCAACTCCAGTCCTCAGCAGGCCACAGTGAGTATGCATACAGTGGAGGCAGTGCATGCACAGCCATCTCATGCGGATTCATTGCAGAAACACTGAAAAGCAGAAGAGGGTGTAGCTCTCGAGGACTGGAGTTGGCCACCCATGACCCAGTGGTACCACAGGCCATGGAGGTAGCCAAGGGTTGTGGTTCTAACCCTAACAGTGGTGCCACTGTGTGATGGGTGGCCAGGCAGGCAATTGTTTCAAGCAGCAGGAACGAGCCTAACGTAAAGGATGCTAGTGGGCATTTGTCTGCTTTGAGTAGATGCTCACATTCCCATATATTTATCTACAGAATTTGTCACCTTTCCAAAGAAAAGACCCATGCAGATTATACCAATAATAAAAAAAAAAACTCAGTATGAGAATACAGAGCACATCCACGGTTCTCAGAACTGAGCGTGCACTAAAATCCCTTAACAGGAAGCTAGAAAGGAAATGGAATGAGTCACGTCCAGCCCAACCGATTTCCTATTTATATAAAATTAGGGCCACAAAGAAAACCTACATCTCTGCCAACTTAGGCCTGAGAGCCTTCCATGTTGTAAAGTTCATCCGAGAACCCCCAATGCAGACTTCGCTACTTCTAAGAATGAAGCACGAATTTTAATTGTAAAATTCAAGTAATCAAAAACTCTTTAGTTAGTTCCAATGCTTCTGTCACAGATAAGCAAGTTGAGGAAGGAACCAGTCATCAGGAAAAATACGATACCATCTCCTCCCTCGACTCTGAAGGAAACTTGCAGCCTGTCACTTCTGCTTAATAAGCTTCTGCTCTCAGAAGGCAATTAAAAGCCTCCTAACGGCTCCCCCTAGATATTACACCAGCACATATATTGAAACCCTGATTTCACAGCTTTCTTCTATTAACAGCTCTTTGGAAGAAGGGGTTTCTCCTTCAGCTAAAGGAAGCACTTGTACATATCATAAAAAGGGATTCTCTCCTGTGATTTTGCAGGACCAAGTCCTATTTCTAAGTGAAAGTTAGTGGAACATTGGTTTGCTAATAACCTGGAAGGCACGGACATCTTAGCAGCAGGTCAGTCTGCTTTTACAGCAAGCCACACTACAAATGCTGTGCTGCACAGGCTTACAGGGGTCTATTTGATGTTATTTGAGTTTTTATTGTCATCGCTCTGTTTTACAAAACAAATGTGCACGCTGGCCAGGACAGTGACCTGCTCTCATTAGGCCTGTCAGCCGCTTTCGATACAGTTGATGATGCTACATTAGAGGGGCCTGTGCAATAGAGTGCACGCAGCCTAGCACACGGGTCTGCGCGCGGTTGGGCAAGTGTTTTGGACACGCTGCACTAGCACCAATGCAATGAGATTAGTGCATCCAAAACACAGGCGTAGCCGTTGGCACCCATCACATGTAGATGAGACATCAGCTATTACCTTCCCCTCCTGATGCAGGAAACTGCAGGGCACCCATCATGCACCTTTTTTTTTTTTTTTAAGCCACAAATTAAACTCCAGCTCTGGAGGTGGCAAAAGTCAATGCACGAGCCTGAAAATGAAAAAAAAAAAAAAAGAGTGGTCCTTTTGTGTCCTCGTACTTAGTATTGTTGTGACACAAATTAACTGCTTGCAAGGCTGAAAAATAAATGTATATTGGCTTGATTAAAAAAAAAAAAAAAAAAAAAATTCAACTGGCCACATAATTCAGACACCCATAGCAAAGGGCGCTTAGCTCTGGGCGTCTGCTTCAGGCCATTTTACTTTGCTGAGGCTGCTGAAGTGGGATAAACACAGATGCTCTTATCGTGCGCCCACTGCATCTGAGTGCCATGGACGTACAACTCTTCCCTGGTGAATCCTTTTTATGCAGCCCCTCATTTAAATACTACATCAGGTACCCAGGTGATGTGGCTGCATGCATTTTAGGAAGATGGCGCGCGAGACGAGTGTCTGCTTTCAACGTGCATCTTACTGCATCGGCCCGAGAGTGTTTAGAAGCTGGTGGGCATGGGAGAGAGTCCCAGCATGGCTAAGGCTCCTTACAAAACAAAACGCAACGGGTCTACTGGAGAAATTACCTTTCACATCCATGACCCTTGCTCTCAGGTGTGCCACAAGGATCAAGTTTCTCACCTATGCTGTTCGACATTTAATCGCCCCTTGCAAAGTTGCTTTAGGTTTCTGTTACGCCATTTATGTGGATGATATAAAATATACAGAACCCGAGATGGCGAGCAGAAGGCCTTCACGAGCTTGAGCACCAATTGACGAGAAAAATCAAACAAGTAAAAGCCAAGTTCTAAGATTTATATGCTGCTGTATCCTCTGGTCAAAGCAGCTTACAAAACACATACATAGTATCATGAATACGGAAACACAAAACCTAAAATGAAGATAAAAAATAAACTGTTGTACACAAATCAAGAGATTTTTTTCTCGTAGACAATTATTAACCTAGGCCTCTCGAAACAGATGGGCTTTCAAATTCTCTTAAAACTGTTTCCCTCATGGGCAGCATTAAAAACTTTAATTACCCAGAAACTTGGTATGTCTAGAAGGCGCTGACGGGTTACTCTACCTTACGCACAGAGTTAAGAGTTGCAGGTGCCTCACCACTCATGGCCTTCTGAACCACTGAGAGAACCTTGAAATTAATTCTTTGTTCAACAGTGAACATCGAAACCGGTGAAAGTTGGTCCTTTAAGTGCCTAACAATACTCTTGGATGAATTTTGAATGACTTGAAGAGCCTCCAATGTGTATTTGGGGAACCACAAATAGAGATTATAAATAAATGAAGAACTGTTCTGAAATCATTTGGCTCTTCGTGCAGCTTACGTTTATGCATAATTCTGCAAATATCAGGGGTGACATAGGCCTTTCACATCCATGACCCTTGCTCTCAGGTGCAAGGGTCATACTTGCAGAGCCACAGCAAAAGTGTTACCAGTGTTCGACAGCTCTGAAGATGAATATACAAAAGCAGCACTCGCCCATCTAAAAATACAATGCTGGTGCCAATCACTCAGCAAGCAGTACCAGAAAGTAAAAGCTTTCAGAATCCAGCAGCTGATGAGGATGTTTAAATACCCCCACCCCTAAAAAAATCTAACCTCTGTTTTCTAACAGCGGATTACTCCTCTTCCCTGGTTATTCCAAATCCTCACCGTTCACTCAGCACAGGTACCAACAGTATTATCCCTTCAGCCTAGCTTCCAAGAGATCTGTTTGTACCAGCTCTGCCTCCACGCCAACCATCAAGATTACCTGAATACCCAGTACCAGCTCTGCCTCCACGCCAACCATCAAAATTACCCGAATACCCAGTACCAGCTCTGCCTCCATGCCAACCATCAAGATTACCCGAATACCCAGTACCAGCTCTGCTTCCACGCAAACCATCAAGATTACCTGAATACCCAGTACCAGCTCTGCCTCCACACAAACCATCAGGTACCAACCATCAAGATTACCCAAATACCCAGTACCAGCTCTGCCTCCACGCCAACCATCAAGATTACCCGAATACCCAGTACCAGCTCTGCCTCCACGCCAACCATCAAGATTACCCGAATACCCAGTACCAGCTCTGCCTCCACGCCAACCATCAAGATTACCCGAATACCCAGTACCAGCTCTGCCTCCACGCCAACCATCAAGATTACCCGAATACCCAGTACCAGCTCTGCCTCCACGCCAACCCATCAAGATTACCCGAATACCCAGTACCAGCTCTGCCTCCAAGCCAACCATCAACATTACCTGAATACCCAGTACCAGCTCTGCCTCCAAGCCAACCATCAACATTACCTGAATACCCAGCTCTGCCACCTCCTCCCGACTGTAATCTGACCTCGGCAATTGTTTGTCAATTTTAATTTATATGTAAGCCACTTTGTAGCCTCTTTAGGAGACAGGATCAATAAATTTGAAAATAAATCCTAACAGCAGCAAAAAATTAAGTTCTTAAAAAAAAACAAAAACATGCAGACGGAAAGTACCTTTACCAACAACAGAAAACCAATTAACAAAAACCACCAAGTAAAACCTATTGGTCACAAATCAAATGCAGAGTAAAAAAAAAAAAAAAGAAGAGGTAGACCTGGCTCAAAAAGCACGGCTAAGGTCAGGTCTTGGCTCATTATGTCGCAATGTCTGGGGGGGGGGGGGGGTTAAGAAGCTGTCCTCTAAATAGGACACTGGGAGATAATGGGTTAATATTTTTTTTTCCATTAAAAAGTGTAGTCCAACACCAACTACCTCCTACTTCTCAACTCTCTTCTGACCACCGCCCTCCATATCTGCCACAAAAATGCTCAATCTATTACAGTGCTGGCCTCCACCACCAGACCTTGCCATCTTACGAGGATACCCCGGCCCCTTCTATGCCTGAATACCAAGTTTTGGAATAATCCCTACATCCACGTTTGATGAGGATCTCCCGCCCCCCTCACACTACACCCTACAAAATCTGGCCTCTCATGCCTATTAAAGTTTGGGTTCTGACCCATGCCGGTCACAGCAGCCATCTTGGATGTCCAGTGTCGTACGACTGCTGTTTAGAGTTGTAACTGCCAATCTATGTAGGCTAACCTAGGGTACAAGGCAGTTATACCACTGCTGTCTTAGGCTGAACCTGCTGTCTATGCTTCCAAAACCTCATTAAGGTAACCTGCACAGAGCAATGGATATGACCCAAACAGCAGTGGAGCTTCCAAAACGACATTGGGGTAGCCTGTATCGGATGAACACGATTTAAAAAAACCAAACACACTTCAATGAGAACGAGGCGGCCAAATATTTTGGACAATGGTTTCACTAGCTTTGACAGCCGTGTGGCTTTTTAGAAAAAACTATCAATCTGGAAAGAAATAAGCATAATGGGCTAGGCTGGGCTCACCCACCAATGTTATCCCGGGTCATAAGAACATGCCATACTGGGTCAGACCAAGGGTCCATCAAGCCCAGCATCCTGTTTCCAACAGTAGCCAATCCAGGCCACAAATACTTGGCAAGTTCCCAGACATTAGATAGATCACAAGCTACTTTTGCTTATTAATTACCATCATAGCAGTTTATGGATTTATCCTCTAATAACTTATCCAAACCTTTTTTAAAGCCAGTAACACTAACTGCTGTAACCACATCCTCTGGCAATGAATTCCAGAGCGTAACTATGCGCTGAGTAAAAAGATTTTCTTCAATTTGTTTTAAATGAGCTATTTGCTTACTTCATGGAGTGCTCCCTGATCTTTTTATTATCCGAAAGAGTATATAACCGATTCACATCTACCCGTTCTAGACCTCTCATGATTTTAAACACCTCTATCATATCCCCCCTCAGCCGTCTCTTCTCCAAGCTGAAAAGTCCTAACCTCTTTAGTCTTTCCTCATAGGGGAGCTGTTCCATCCCCTTTATCATTTTGGTTGTCCTTCTCTGTCCCTTCTCCATCGCAATTATATCTTTTTTGAGATGCGGCGTCCAGAATTGTACACAGTATTCAAGGTGCGGTCTCACCATGGAGCGATACAGAGGCATTATGACATTTTCCGTTTTATTCACCATTCCCTTTCTAATAATTCCCAACATTCTGTTTGCTTTTTTGACTGCCGCAGCACACTGAACCGACGATTTCAATGTGTTATCCACTATGACACCTAGATCTCTTTCTTGGGTTGTAGCACCTAATATGGAATCCAACATTGTGTAATTATAGCATGGGTTATTTTTCCCTATATGCATCACCTTGCACCAAATTAAATTTCATCTGCCATTTTGATGCCCAATTTTCCAGTCTCACAAGGTCTTCCTGCAATTTATCACAATCGGCTTCTGATTTAACTACTCTGAATAATTTTGTATCATCTACAAATTTGATTATCTCACTCGTATTTCTTTCCAGATCATTTATAAATATATTGAAAAGTACGGGTCCCAATACAGATCCCTGAGGCACTCCACTGTCCACTCCCTTCCACTGAGAAAATTGTCCATTTAATCCTACTCTCTGTTTCCTGTCTTTTAGCCAGTTTGCAATCCACGAAAGGACATTGCCACCTAATCCATGACTTTTTACTTTTCCTAGAAGCCTCTCATGAGGAACTTTGTCAAATGCCTTCTGAAAATCCAAATACACTACCTCTACCGGTTCACTTTTATCTACATGTTTATTAACTCCTTCAAAAAAATGAAGCAGATTTGTGAGGCAAGACTTGCCCTGGGTAAAGCCATGCTGACTTTGTTCCATTAAACCATGTCTTTCTATATGTTCTGTGATTTTGATGTTTAGAACACTTTCCACTATTTTTCCTGGCACTGAAGTCAGGCTAACCGGTCTGTAGTTTCCCAGATCGCCCCTGGAGCCCTTTTTAAGTATTGGGGTTACATTAGCTACCCTCCAGTCTTCAGGTACAATGGATGATTTTAATGATAGGTTACAAATGTTTACTAATAGATCTGAAATTTCATTTTTGAGTTCCTTCAGAACTTTGGGGTGGATACCATCTGGTCCAGGTGATTTACTACTCTTCAGTTTGTCAATCAGGCCTACCACATCTTCTCAGATTTGTTTTAAACGTGCTGCTTGCTAACTTCATGGTGCCCCCTAGTTCTTGTATTATCTGGCAGAGTAAATAGGTTTCACATTTACCAGTTCTAGTTCTCTCATGATCTTAAAGACCTCTATCATATTCCCCCTCAGTTGTCCCTTCTCCAAGCTGAACAGCCCTAACCTCTTTAGCCTTTCCTCATAGGGGAGCTTTTCCATCCCCTTTATTGTTTTGGTCGCTCTTCTCTGTACCTTTCCCAATGCAACTATATCTTTTTTGAGATGCAGTCTCATCATGGAGTGATCAAGGTATTACGACATTCTCCATTTTATTCACTATTCCTTTCCTAATAATCCCTAACCGCTGCAGCGCACAGACAATGATTTCAATGTATTGTTCACTATGAAACCTATATTTTCTTTTCCTGGGTGGCAACTCCTAATATGGTATCTAACATTGTGTGTTACTTTTCCCTATGTGCATTACCTTGCACTTGTCCACATTAAATTTCATATGCCATTTGCACGCCCAGCTTCCCAAGGTCCTTTTGCAATTTCTTACAATTTTCTTGTGATTTGAGAACTCGGAATAATTTTGTGTCATCTGCAAATTTTATCACCTCACTCATTCCCTTTTCCAGATCATTTATAAATACGTTGGAAAGCCCTGGTCCAAGTACAGATCCCTGAGGCACTCCACTGTTTACCACTCTCCGCTGGAAAAGCTAACCATTTAATCCTATTCTATTTCCTGTCTTTTAACCAGTTTGCAGTACACAAAAAAGGATATCTCCTCCTATCCCATGACTTTTTAATTCTCTTAGGAATCTCTCATAGGGGACTTTGTGTAAAAAAAAAAAAAAAAAAAAAAAAAAAAAAATGGTGCCTGCCCAGAAGGGTAGAAGACATTATGAAGCAAGTTACTGATCTGAGGAGAGGAGATTTCCATCATGATCCTCCTGCACCCAGACACTGTGCCAGGCTGACACCAGGGGAACCTGTCCCCAAACGTTATTGCAGGCCACCCACAGAAAGCAGCCTGTCAGGGCAGGACACATCTACAATTGTGCTTTTGTGGCTTGGTGTGGAATGTTGTTTAGACTAATAAGGGATATTGGAGGGCTGAAGTCGTTTATGATAAGAACATAAGAACATGCCATACTGGGTCAGACCAAGGGTCCATCAAGCCCCGCATCCTGTTTCCAACAGAGGCCAATCCAGGCCATAAGAACCTGGCAATTACCCAAACACTAAGTCTATTAATGATGAGTACATTATGTTTTGGTTAGTTATTAGTACATTATACTAAGTCTATTAATGATGAGTACATTATGTTTTGGTTAGTTATTAGTACATTATACTAAGTCTATTAATGATGAGTACATTATGTTTTGGTTAGTTATTAGTACATTATACTAAGTCTATTAATGATGAGTACATTATGTTTTGGTTAGTTATTAGTACATTATACTAAGTCTATTAATGATGAGTACATTATGTTTTGGTTAGTTATTAGTACATTATACTAAGTCTATTAATGATGAGTACATTATGTTTTGGTTAGTTATTAGTACATTATACTAAGTCTATTAATGATGAGTACATTATGTTTTGGTTAGTTATTAGTACATTATACTAAGACTATTAATGATGAGTACATTATGTTTTGGTTAGTTATTAGTACATTATACTAAGTCTATTAATGATGAGTACATTATGTTTTGGTTAGTTATTAGTACATTATACTAAGTCTATTAATGATGAGTACATTATGTTTTGGTTAGTTATTAGTACATTATACTAAGTCTATTAATGATGAGTACATTATGTTTTGGTTAGTTATTAGTATATTATACTAAGTCTATTAATGATGAGTACATTATGTTTTGGTTAGTTATTAGTACATTATACTAAGTCTATTAATGATGAGTACATTATGTTTTGGTTAGTTATTAGTACATTATACTAAGTCTATTAATGATGAGTACATTATGTTTGGTTAGTTATTAGTACATTATACTAAGTCTATTAATGATGAGTACATTATGTTTTGGTTAGTTATTAGTACATTATACTAAGTCTATTAATGATGAGTACATTATGTTTTGGTTAGTTATTTGTACATTATACTAAGTCTATTAATGATGAGTACATTATGTTTTGGTTAGTTATTAGTACATTATACTAAGTCTATTAATGATGAGTACATTATGTTTTGGTTAGTTATTAGTACATTATACTAAGTCTATTAATGATGAGTACATTATGTTTTGGTTAGTTATTAGTACTACATGTAAAAATTTACTACATGTAAAAAAATTTTTTTACATGTAGTACTACATGTAAAAAAAAATAGTCCTCCTCAAGCTCCTTGACCACCCACGATATGGACAGTCCACCTGTATTGAATACACTCTTCTGTTGATGCATTAGTTCATCGAGCTCTTGCACTACTCATGTTTGCGCCCATCTACACATTTTTCTATTAAATGTATATCCCAAGTTACACTACCCCTATTTAGCTAGTACCCATATTTATCCACGTTACTTTGTCGAGTTACTGTTGCTTATGTAATATTTATTGATGTTCCTATTTTCAGAAACTCTGTTTATTGTAACGCCTTAACCGCGACAGTTTTGTTCTTTGGAAACCGACCTGATTTGATACTTGTATTAAGAAGGTCGGTATATAAAAATCTTAAATAAATAAATAAATAAATAAATAAATAAATAAATAAATAGTACATTATACTAAGTCTATTAATGATGAGAACATTATGTTTTGGAAACCAGAGGGTGGATGTTGTTCCAGGCCCTTAGTGAGAGAGGGCCAGTGGGGTAGGAGTTTATAAGTTTGGGATGGATGTTAATTTATATATAGTTTTATATGCATTTATATTTGATTTTCATGCTGATTTAAGTTGCAATGTATTTTGATATATTTTGGTGCATATTGATGGATTCTGTTTTATTGTAACCTTAGCAGTGTCTTCATGTTTTTCTTGAAGAAAGTTTGTGTGTGTATTATGCTTATCTATGCAACGAGACATGGAAAGGGACCTGGTTGTTTCAGTTAAGAAGAGTCCTAGGTGGAAAATGGCAATGCTTGAAATGGCCTCCTTGAAAAAAAACTCCTCTCCCCTCCATCTGCTGGTCATAGGGGTGGAGAGAAGTATATGTAGAGCTGGTGCACTTTCCATGCCAGGAAACTACTGGCCCTCCACACCACTCATGATTTTATTCAACTTTACTGCAGTCTCCCTTCAATCAAGTCTTCTCCCAGAGGAAGAGTCCTCACTTGCTTAGCCTTTCTTCCATCCCCTCCATCACTGGGTTGTCTTCTCTAGTTCAGCCAGTACTGTACCCAATAGAATTGGTGTTTGGGCTTCATGGATTTAAGCAGAGGCGTGATGATATTTTATTTTATTTTCCTAATATTCCATTTGCTTTCTTGACCCCTGCCACACTGAACTGAAGGCTTCAACATGTTGTCTGCAATGTCGCCAAGGTCCTGATATGCAGACAAAGGGGAAAAAAACACAGGACGGCTTCTACGGCCAAGTCCATAAGCAAAGCACTTCAAGCAGCGCTGTCTGAATTTTCAAGAAAGCTCAACCACCCTGAAAAAAATGTTACTAGCTGCAGTTTTTATGGGCTATCATAAGGCTTGGGGGGTAACCTGCACAGAGCAGCAATTACTACCTTAAGCTTGCTGGGTAGACCGGATAGACCATTTGGTCCTTGTCTGCTGTCATTATGTTTGTTTCTTTTCCTAGGTGGTAAGCCAGCATTGTGTACCTACAGTTAGAATTACTTTGCACTCTTCCACATTTAATTTTGAAAAGTATTTATGATCCTCCTATGGACTACCCAGTTCCCCAGGCTCCTCCTGCAATTCCTCAGTTTATTCATATTTTAATCTGAGGTCCATATTCCATAAGCTGGTGAGTAGACAAGATATCTGGTTAAGGGTAGCCGGATAAATTAAGCTTAAGAATGGATATTCAGCAGGACAACTGGTTAACCTTTAAATCCAACTAACCAGCTTTTGAATATGGCTGGTTAGCTCTAAAGTTATCCAGCCTCGTTGCTCAGATAACCTCCAACTTAACTGGATATCTTCAAAAGGTGACGTGGCACTTACGTAGTAACAAAAAAAAAAAACCCTTACTGCGGGCCTTCCAGTCTGATGACCGAGTATCCACTCTCCCAAACCCTTCCAAATTTAAGTATTACTGAAAATATTGGCAGCAGCCCTAACTCCTCCTTCCCTGGGAAATTACTTAAAAATGTGTCCTCCCCACCTCCCAGATAACTTTATCTGGCTAAAATCTAGCCAGATAAGTGGCTCCTTATTCAAAAACTTGCCATTTAGATAGATAACTTGCAAGTTATCAGTGTATACAGCTTTGAACATTAACCTCTGCCTTCTGCAAATTCCATCCCCTCACTCATGGTTCCCTTTTCCAGATCATTAATAAGTTAAACCAGCTTCATCCCTGGGGCATTCCACTACTCGCCTCTCTTCATTGGAAAAACTGACTTTGCTCTTATCTTTTAACCTGTTACCACTCCACACTGAGGCATTTATTTATAAAAATGGATACACTACCTCCCGGAACCTCCATGAATCCAAGAAGCATCTATACACAATCATACCAAAATACATTAACACAAAAAAAAACAAACCCCTCATCCTAACCAAGATAATCTCAGTACTCCTGCCACATATTAAAGAGACCAATGCATTTCTACACTATTTATAGTTTTCTGCAGCCCAGCCACCCACAAAGCCAGCACTCAGTCATTGGAAATAAGGCGGCCTTGACCTGTTGTCCAAAAGGTCAGGATGTTCCATTCCTGCCTAGTTTCCAGTGGGAGGCTGTTACACAGAGTTCAGGGACCATCACAGAGAAGACCTTTGCTTCTAAAGAAGACCAACCTCATAGTCTAAAATGACATAACATCCAATAGATACCCTTGACTTGAAAGTATCTTCCTGCCAAGTATGTAGCACTTCAATCAATTTTGTTAATACATTAGCCCCCTTCCCTTTCAGAGACCAAAATGCAAGTGTCAAAAGCAGTAAAATTCTGCCCGTTTCTACCACTGCCAACCAGTGTAACCCATGCAGCAAACGTGCACTCACTTTCCTAGTGCACCCAGTTACTACTGTGACTGCAACATTCTGCAAAGTTTGAAGCCTTATCACCAATTTTATGGGCAACCCAGTCTAAAGAGCATTACAACAAATCAATTGTACTTATAACCAGAGCAAGAACAACCGATCTTACTACAGCAAGTTCTAACTATTACCATAATTGCCTTATCAATTTCATATCAGCCCTCCCCCATACAAATGAAATCCAGGACTCAAGCAAACCACAATCAAGCTTGATTCCCAGATTCCTCATCTCCTCAAAGAAGATCACCACTCCTTCAAACACTGGCCTCCTTTGAACAGTGTCACTCCATCTTCCCCATTACACAATACTTCCACCTCATAGCTGTTTACCAGTCAACTCTCACTTAATGCATGCCTAATTGGAGGTGGTGATGTGATTAAGTACATAGCATCTGCTCCAGATTTTTCCCTAAAGGAGCATGGTTCCATTATCATGTCTCCAGTTAACCTCCATCCCCTCTTAGGCTGATGTACACAGTTTTTCTGAGCCATTCACTCTCTAGTAAACAAACAAATATTGAAAAAATTTGAATATAGTGGAAGGACAAAAGAGCAACATTCAGGCCTTGGGGAAACCTCATACTATTGTTTGACCAATTGTTCTGCCAAAGGATCTCTACTCATTCACAGAATCATGCAGATTTTCACAAAAAACACTCAATTCTATATTCTACCCACAACCCTGACCTATAGACCATCCTAGAAGCACAGACCAGATGTATTCCATGCATTAAGAAAGGTGGAAAGAAGGCAAAACGATTACCGGCATGGTTAAAAGGGGAGGTGAAAGAAGCTATTTCAGCCAAAAGATTTTCATTCAAAAATTAGAAGAAGGATCTATCAGAAGAAAATAGGATAAAGTATAAGCATTGGCAAGTTAAATGTAAGACATTGATAAGACAGGCTAAGAAAAAATTTGAAAAGGAATTGGCCATAGCAGCAAAAACTCACAGTAAAAACTTTAAAAAATATATCTGAAACAGAAAGCCTGCCAGGGAGTCAATTGGACCATTGGATGATCAAGGGATTAAAGGGGCACTTAGAGAAGATAAGGCCATCGCGGAAAGATTAAACGATTTCTTTGCTTCAGTGTTTACTGAAGGATGTTGGAGAGATACCCATTTCAGAGAAGGTTTTCATGGATAATTTGGATCAACTGAGCCAAGTCATGGTGAACCTAGAAGATGTGGTAAGCCCGATTGACAAACTGAAAAGTAGTAAAATCTCCTGGACCGGATGGTATACACACCAGGGTTCTGAAGGAACTAAAAAATGAAATTTCAGACCTAACAGTAAGAATTTGTAACCTATTATTAAAATCATCTGATGTACCTGAAGACTGGAAGATGGCCAATGTAACCCCAATATTTAAAAAGGGATCCAGGTATGATCTGGGAAATTTTAGACCAGTGAGCCTGACTTCAGTGCTGGGAAAAATAGTGGAAACTGTTATAAAGAATAAAATCACAAAACATTTAGATAAACACGGTTTGATGGGACACAGCCAGCATGGATTTACTCAAGGGAAGTCTTGCCTCACAAATCTCCTATATTTTTTGAAGGGGTGAATAAACATGTGGATAAAGGTAAACTGGTAGATGTAGTGTATTTGGATTTTCAGAAGGCATTCAACAAAGTACCACATGAGAGGCTTCTAAGAAAACTAAAAAGTCATGGGATAGGAGGCGATGTCCTTTCGTGGATTACAAACTGGTTAAAAGACAGGAAACAGAGAGTAGGATTAAATGGACAATTTTCTCAGTGGAAAAGGGTAAACAGTGGAGTGCCTCAGGGATCTGTACTTGGACCGGTGCTTTTTAATACATTTATAAATGATCTGGAAAGGGGTTCAACGAGTGAGGTTATCATATCTGCAGATGACAAAATTATTCAGAGTAGTTAAATCTCAAGCGGATTGTGATGAATTGCAGGAGGATCTTGTGAGACTGGAAGATTGGGCTTCCAAATGGCAGATGAAATTTAATGTGGACAAGTGCAAGGTGATGCACATAGGGAAAAATAACCCTTGCTGTAGTTACACAATGAGGTTCTATCATAGGAGTTACCACCCAGGAAAAAGATCTATGCATCATAGTCGGCCCAGTGTGCTGTGGCGATCAAAAAAGCAAACAGAATGTTGGGAATTATTAGGAAGGGAATGGTTAATAAAATGGAAAATGTCATAACGCCTCTGTATCGCTCCATGGTGAGACCGCACCTTGAATACTGTGTACAATTCTGGTCACTGCATCTCAAAAAGGATATAATTGTGATGGAGAAGGTACAGAGAAGAGCTACCAAAATAAGGGGATGGAACAATTCCCCTGTGAGGAAAGGCTGAAGACATTAGGGCTGTTCAGTTTGGAGAAGAGACGGCTGAGGGGGGATATGATAGAAGTCTACAAAATCATGAAATAACTTGAACATGTTAATGTAAATCAGCTATTTACTCTCTCAGATAATAGAAAGATCAGGGGGCAATCCATGTAGTTGGCAAGTAGCTCATTTAAAACAAATTGAAGAAAATTCTTTCACTCAGTGCATAGTTAAGCTCTGGAATTCATTGCCAGATGACGTGGTTACAGCAGTTAGAGTAACTGGGTTTAAAAAAGGTTTGGATAAGTTATTAGAGGATAAATCCATAAACTGCTATGACGGTAATTAATAAGCAATAGTAGCTTGTGATCTATCTAATGTTTGGGAACTTAACAGGTACTTGTGACCTGGATTGGCCACTGTTGGAAATAGGATACTGGGCTCGATGGATCCTTGGTCTGACCTAGTATGGCACATCTTATGTAAGATGAAACCCACACCAAACCACAATACATGATGGTTGGACCTTGGTACCTCTATTGAGGCCTTAAAATCTAAATTGCCACCACCTCCCAATATCATTAGATCCAAATATAATGTTTTCTATATGCTCCCCTTGATGTGTGCACACCTGCACCTGTATCTTCCACCCATCCCTAAAGTAGCCAAAATATTCTGGGCCACAGTATTAGCAACTATGTCTACTTGTAAAAATAAAATACTATAAAAGATTGAAATTGCAAATTGATATCTAATATTGCATTTGATAGAGCATTTAACACATCCCTACCAACTCTCAGCAGAAAATTCCCTTATAAAATCCTAACAGGATTAATGCAGATGCCAAAATTATTCAAAGTAGTTAAATTACAAGCAAACTGTGATAAAATGCCAAAGGACCTTGCAAGACTGGAAGATTGGGCATCCAAATGGCAGATGAAATTTAATGTGGACAAGTGCAAGGTGATGCATATAGGGAAAAATAGCCCATGCTCTAATTACATGAAGTTAGGTGGTAATTTCTAATGTGGAACCTAAGAAAAGATCTAGGTGTCATAGTGGATAACACATTGAAATCGTCGGCTCAGTGTCTGCGGCAGTCAAAAAAGCAAACAGAATGTTAGGAATTATTAGGAAGGGAATGGTTAATAAAACGGAAAATGTCAATGCCTCTGTATCGCTCCATGGTGAGACCGCACCTTGAATACTGTGTGCAGTTCTGGTCACCGCATCTTTAAAAAAAAAAAAAAAAAAAAAAATGATAGCTGCAGAGAAGGGCAACCAAAATGATAAGGGGCATGGAACAGCTTCCCTATGAGAAAGAGGCTAAAGAGGTTAGGGTTGTTCAGCTTGGAGATGAGATGGCTGAGGGGGTTATGATGGAGGTCTACAAAATCATGAGAGGACTAGAATAGGTTAATATAAATTGGTTATTCTCTTTCAAATAATACAAGGACTAATGGGCACTCCATGAAGTTAGCAAGTAGTACAATTAAAACAATTGAAGAAAATTATTTCATTCAATGGACCATTAAATGCTAAAATGCATTGCCAGAGGATGTGGTTAGTGCAGTTAGTATAGCTGTGTTTAAAAAAGGATTGGATAAGTTCTTGGAGGAGAAGTCCATTACCTGCTATTAATCAATTATACTTAGGGAATAGCCACTGCTTGTTGCTGGCATCAGTAGCATGGGATCCACTTGATGTTTGGGAACTTGCAATCTGGATTAGCTAGAGTTGTAGACAGGATGCTGGGTTCGATGAACCCTTGTTCTGACCCAATATGGGTAACTTGTTATGTTCTTATCCATCTTAACAGACAATTGTGTCCTCTTGGGGCCTCAAACCTTGACTACAGAATTGCCAATTTAGAGTTTAACTTATAAAAAGTCCTCGATTTAAGGCAGTTCTGAGTTATGATTTGTTTCTGAACTGACAACCATTATCCAACTTCCAATACTTATTTCAACTTAAGATGCCTGAACTTCTCTCAACAGGCGCTCAATGTGGTGCTGATGAGCATGAGGAAGAGTGTAAAAGATTTCCTTTCCCCAAAACGGTCAGCGCAACGTCCTATAAGCATGATTGTCATTTGTCTCTCTTCAGACCAAAGAAAAACTAATGCTTTAAAATTTGCCTGTGCTTTTTATAGCACTAAACATTGAAGTCTAGGTTATTCTGGTGAAAATAGGATACTGGAACCTGGTGCTAGAATCAGCCCCCCCATTTATAATCTTGTTTTTATGGGACAGTCAGTTTCCACTTCTGACACAGTTTTCAGGAACAGTCTGAGTTGGGGAGAGGTTTTGCAGATGAATTTCAGTGTGACATGAAGGGTTAATTTACAGTAACTCCTAATGAGAGAAATACATTTATATTGATTCATAGTTATAGGATGCAGCTTTGTGCTTGGTTGAATTCATTGTAAAACGTATTTGTGTTAAGCAGCTTTATAGGGACATTTAGTGTAAGAGCATGATCAGAATTTAGTACCGAGGATGGTGAAGATGAAGTATATCGAAATGTGGCGAACAAAGATGTTAGAGAGAAAACAAACAACTTATACTCCATTATAGTACAAGGTCAGCACATAGCTTGTTGGAAAGTAGTGAATGTTTTGCCAGAAAAGATAATGGACACACAGTACTGCTCATGTGCATGTACAATGCTGAAAGCATACAGGAAAATTAGTTCTTACCTGATCATTTTCATTCCTGTAGTACCACGGATCAGTCCAGACCATGGGTTAAGCCCCCGTTCCAGCAGGTGGAGACAAACCAGAGTTCTAAGGGAAGCCCATACAAGGACGGAACCCACCCTGGAACCCTCAGTATTTGTCTGTCTCCAGCAGGTGGAGACAGACCAGAGTTCTGAGGCTGCCCATATAAGGACGGAACCCACCCTGGAACCCTCAGTATAACCATTGTCAAAGCAGAAAATACAAGATCAAGCAAGTAATTTAAACCAACAAAATAACAGAACAATTGAATGAACTGTGTAACTAAACGCTCTTGTATATCTACCCCCGATCATCGTAACGATGCTTCCGGTGCCTATTAGTAGATTCCAGAAGATGATGCAGGGATCAAAAAAGAAAGAGTCCTATAAGAAGGAAAAAATCATAAACAGGAAGAAAATTCGAGCGGCCAGAAGAACGGGCGGGTGTCTGGACTGATCCGTGGTACTACAGGAACGAAAATTATCAGGTAAGAACTAATTTTCCTTTCCCTGTACGTACCAGGATCAGTCCAGACCATGGGATGTACCAAAGCTTCCCTACAAATGGTGGAACCCAGACAGTCCCGCTCGAAGCACCTGGCGACCAAAGGAACCAAAGGATGGAGCCTAAACATAGAGTCAGTAGTGACGAGCAAAAGTATGAAGAGATTTCCATGTAGCCGCCCTACATATTTCTTGCGGCAACACTGATTGAGACTCTGCCCAAGAAGTCGCTTGAGAACGTAAAGAATGAGCTTTTAGGCCTTCAGGAACTGGTCGGCCCTTGCAAATAAATGTAGGCCGAAGAAATCACCTCCTTCAACCAGCAAGCAATCGTAGCCTTAGAAGCTTGCTTCCCCCTGTTGGGTCCACTCCACAGGACAAAAAGGTGGCCGGAAACCCGAAAATCATTAGTGACCTCAAGATAGTGCAATAAGACTCGTTTGACATCGAGACAACGAAGATCACTATTACCAGACGCCATGATATCCTCTGGCGAAAAAGCAGGAAGTTCCACAAACTGGTTAACATGAAGAGACGAAACAACCTTAGGTAAGAAAGAAGGTACGGTCTTGAGAGAGACCGTATCTTCGTGCTCCTGTAGAGATAGAGCTTGATCAAGCAAGTAACAGGATAACTAGTAATTTAATTTAAACCAACAAAATAACAAACAATTGAATGAACTGTGTAACTAAACGCTCTTGTAAATCTACCCCCGATATACAAGAAATATCGGGGGTAGATATACAAGGTAGATGTACAAGAGCTTTTATATCTACCCCCGATATACAAGAAATATCGGGGGTATATACTGTGTAACTAAATGCTCTTGTATATCTTACCTTCAAGCTCTATCTCTACAGGATAGAGCTTGAAGCTCAGACACCCTCCTGGCAGAGCAAATAGCGACCAAGAAGACAGTCTTGAGAGTCAAGTCTTTGAGAGTGGCTCAACGGAGAGGCTTGAACGGTGCCGAACAAAGAGCTCAAAGAACCAAAGTTTAAAACTCCACGAAGAACAAATAGACTGGACAGGCGGTTTCAGGTGCTTAGTGCCCCTGAGAAAACGTACAACATCCGGATGAGAGGCGACTGCCCGACCTTCGATAGAGCCCAGGAGGGAACCAAGAGCCGAAACCTGAACTCACAGGGAGCTAACTGAAAGACCCTTGGAGAGACCACACTGAAGAAAAGCGAGAATAACCGCAACCGAAGGCGAACATGCCGAAACACCCAACTCCTCGCAGACGTTTTCAAAAACCTTCCAGACCTGGATGTAGGTAAGCGATGTCGACTGTTTGCGAGACCTGAGGAGTGTGGCAATACCTTCAACCATATATCCTCTTTGTCTCAAACGTCTCCATTCAAAAGCCATGCCGCTAGACAGAAGCGATCCGCCTAGTCGAAAAATACGGGACCCTGCCGCAGAAGATGGGACAGGTGACCGAGATGAAGAGGTCTGTCCACAGTGAGATTCACCAGATCCGCGAACCACAGCCGGCAGGGCCATTCGGGGGCCACGAGAATGACCGGACCGCGATGGAATTCTATTCTGCGTAGAACCTTCCCCACTAATGGCCACGGTGGAAATATGTAGAGAAGAACGTCGTAGGGCTAGGGAAGAACCAGCGCATCCACCCCTTCCGAACAATGCTCCCTCCACCGGCTGAAGAACCGGGGAGCCTTGGCATTGGATAGCGTCGCCATGAGGTCCAGGTGAGGGGGACCCCACCTGTGCACGATTAGGTCCATCGCTTCGTCTGACAGCTCCCACTCGCCGGGATTGAGATGTTGTCGACTGGAGGAAAATCGGCTTGAATATTCTCCTTGCCCGCTATGTGGGAGGCTGCCAGGCGATCCAAGTGCCTCTCTGCCCAGAGAAAGAGCTTGCTGGCCTCTAGCGCCATTAGATGACTTCCAGTCCCCCCCCCCCATGTCGATTTATGTAAGCCACCGTGGTGGAATTGTCCGATAGCACCCGGACCGCTTTGTGGCGAATCAGAGGAAGAAAAAAATTTGAGAGCCAGGCGAACCGCTCGGGCTTCTAGACGATTGATGTGCCACCGAGACTGGGAGAGGGACCAGAAACTTTGAGTCATTTGAGATTGGCAGACAGCCCCCCAATCAGAGAGGCTGGCATCTGTCATCACAATGACCCAAGAGGGAGTCAAATGAGGCATCCCCTTGAGAAGATGTGCCGGGGAGAACCACCATTGTATATTGGCTATGGTAGAGTCGGAGAGAGGAAGAATCTCTTGGTACTGCTCGGACATCGGTTTCCAACGGGATAACAATGCTTTCTGTAAAGGACGCATATGAGCAAACGCCCAGGGGACCAGATCGATCATGGAAGCCATGGTCCCTAAAACTTGCAGGTAATCCCACGCCGTGGGAAGCAGTAGAGAGACAAAAGTGTTCAACTGATCGATCAGGTTGAGAGTCCGCAAGTCCGAAAGAAAAAAAAAAAAACTTTCCTGACCCGAGTGTTGAAAAGAGCACCAAGGAATTCCAGCTCTTGTGAGGGCCGAAGATTGCTTTTGGAGTAGTTGATTATCCAGCCGAGAGATGTGAGTAGGGCTAAAACTCTGTTTATCTTGTGCGTGCAGAGAGCAGCAGACTTGCCCCTTACCAACCAATCTTCTAGATAAGGATGGACTAAAATCCCTTCTCGTCTGAGAGCTGCCGCAATGACTACCATGATCTTGGTGAAGGTGCGGGGAGCGGTGGCGAGACTGAAGGGAAGGGCCCGGAACTGGAAGTGCTGGTCCAGGATCTGAAAGCGAAGGAATCTTTGATGTTCCCAACGGATGGGGATGTGAAAATAAGCCTCTGTCAGATCAAGGGAAGCGAACTCGCCGGGATGGACCGCCGCAAACACCGCGCGCAGGGTTTCTATCTTGAAACAGGGAACCTTCAGGGCCCGATTGACGCTTTTGAGATCCAGGATGGGGTGAAAGGAATCGTCCTTTTTGGGAACAACGAAGTAAATTGAATACTGGCCGGCGCCCTGTTCTTGCACCGGTACCGGAAGGATCACCCCCAAATCCTGAAGTCTCAACAGGGTGTGACAGACCGCAGGTCGCTTGGAACGGCCGCAAGGGGACACGATATATAGATCCGGCAGGTCCCTGGCAAACTTTAATGCGTAGCCGTGTTCTATCACCTCGAGGACCCAGAGATCGGATGTGATTTTGGCCCACTCCTCGAGAAACAGAAAGACGCCCACCTAAGTTTCGTTCGGAGGAATAGACCGGCCGAATCTCATTGGAGAGCTGACTTAGTGGTCCTGTGTTGCTGATGGCCATCCCGGAAGCTTCGACGGCCGCAAAAGGAATGGCACCAAGACTGGGACCTGGAGACACCACCCCTGGGGAAGCCCTGGTGCTGTAACCGCAGTTTCCCTTAAAGCGAGTGCGAGTCGGAAACAACAACAAAAAACGACTGACTGTTTGGGACAATCCTCTGGCAGCTTGTGGACCTTGTTCTTACCCAAGGATTTAATAAGCTGCTCCAGGTCCTCACCAAAAAGCAACTTGCCCTTGAAAGGAAGAGTGCCCAACTGAGCTTTTGAATTATCATCAGCTGATCAATTACATAGCCAAAGAAGACGCCTGGCCGAGACCGCAGAAACCATAGCCTTTGCCCGGACACGAAGCAAGTCATAGAGGGCATCCGCCCATAGGCTATAGCGCCCTCCAAGCGTTCAGCTTGCTCAGCCTCTGCAGACGGGAGGTCCTGGGTGCTGAGTAACTGTTGCATCCACCTAAGGCTTGCCCACTGCATGAGACTGCTGCAAATAGTCACCCAGACTCCGAGAGCCAAAACTTCAAAGATGCGTTTCAAATAAAATTCAAGCTTACGGTCCTGTACATCCCGTAATGCTGTAGCGCCCCCCACAGGAATGGTGGTACGTTTCCTGACCGCGGTGACAGAAGAATCTTTAACATGTCCAGGCAGTCCTCAGGGAGCGGGTAGAGCTTATCCATAACCCTACCAACTCAAAGCCCCGTCTCTGGGGACTCCCATTCCCGGAGGAGAAGCAAACGGTGCATTGGATGAAACGGGAAAGTACGCGGTAACGCCCTGAGTCCCGCCAGGACCGGGTCCGCGTTTGGTGTCATCGCTGCCGCCACAGAATCATCTGGTGGGGCTTCAATTCCCAGTTCCTGGAGAACGAAGGGAATAAGGGGCTCCAGTTCCTCCCGCCGAAATAAGCGCAGGACACAGGGATCGTTGCCCTCTAGTGTGGGGGCTTGAGCTGTGGTATCATCGTCCCCTAGCTCAAGCAGGTCTAAAGGAGGCTGGGGGGGGAGGGGGGTCCGCCGGGGGAGGGGGAGCACCCGGGACCACACGAACCCTAACCAGGCCCTGAGGGTCCGGAACATCAGGGGATGGCACAGGAAAGAGAGCAGGTTTCGGAGGAAGGGGAACAATTTGGGAGGGGGGGTCCACCTCCCTCTGTAATCCTCCCCTATCCTCCACCTTCTTATCCACTTGCCCCATCCATTTTTCCCTTCCCCTTGTCCACCCTCATACTCCCTCCCCAGTATTCTCTCTCAATCGAGACAATTATCCGCTTGATTTCGTTTAACGTTGATGGCTCTTTTACATATATCTCGTATATATGGCTCTTTTACATATATCTCGTATATATGGCTCTTTTACATATATCTTGTATATATGGCTCTTTTACATATATCTCGTATAAGAAGTTTACTATTAATCACGTTACCTAAGGTTTTTAAATGTTCTTCGTTTTTATGTAAATCTCACAAGCACTCTTATTTGTTCTATGTTCTTCGTTCCATGTAATGCTCTTAGGCAAGTTGAATTGTTTCACTGTAAACCGGTTTGATTTGCATCCAATGCAAGAAGATTGGTACATAAAAAAACCAAAAAATAAACAAATAAGCAAGCTGGCCAAGTACGATTCCTGCATTAAAAGGACAAATTCCGAGGAAAAATGGGTCCGGGCCGAATTTTTCATGGGGGGAGGGGGGCGGGGAGGTGAAGGGGGATCCAAGCCCCTCCCCCCCCCCCCCCCCGAGAGTGAATCGGGCTCAAATCGGGGGGGGGGAAATCAGATCCCCAGCCCCCGGAGAAGCCTGAAGTGTTTCATCTGAAACACCCAAAATGGCCACTGCTAACGAGCGTTCCTGGGACGGGAACGGCTTAGAAACACGTCGGGGAGCCCTTCCCCGAAGTCTAAAATTTGGCGGTTCAGAAGAGGAGCCTTCACCCCCCGAAATTCACCTGGAGCATACCCCATCGCAGGAGAGTCGGGAGGCCGACTCTCCACAAGCTAAACAGCAAGGTGGCCGCAGCATTGAGCAGGAAAGCGGGGGTAAAGCTAATTGAAAACAGCTGAGCTGGGAGCCCCTGAGGAGCTGGGCGGGAGATTGAACCGCTCCCTCCTCACAAAATCAAACTGCTGCCTTTAATTTAAACAAAGACAAGTAAAAAATATATTCTGTGAAAGCTTGGGAAAACAAAGACAGTTTATTCACATTAATAATTCACTGCATTCACAGAGGCAGGGGTATAATAATCCTCCCTGAAGCTGCACCGAGGTATGGGCATCTCGGGGCACGGCAGCAGATACAAACGTGGGGAGAGGGACTGGCACCACCAGTATCACCGGGAAGGGAACCTGGGCTGACAGAAATCAAGGGGCAAAGCCCCCCTAGGAACCCCAAGAGCGAGGGAGACAGAACTGTCTGCCCTGACACAGTTAGTCAGAGAAAAACTGACAAAAGGAAAGCTTTTCTCGTTTTTTTTTTTAAAACAATTAAGAAGTAAAGTAAATGTACATGCGTGAGCTTGCCCCAGAGAAAGAAGAAGAAAGACTACAGAGGGCAAGCTAAACAGGGAACCAAAGGGTGAGCTGTTCCACCTGCTGGAGACAGACAAATACTGAGGGTTCCTGGGTGGGTTCCGTCCTTATATGGGCAGCCTCAGAACTCTGGTCTGTCTCCACCTGCTGGAGACAGACAAACACTGAGGGTTCCTGGGTGGGTTCCGTCCTTATATGGGCAGCCTCAGAACTCTGGTCTCTCTCCACCTGCTGGAGACAGACAAACACTGAGGGTTCCTGGGTGGGTTCCGTCCTTATATGGGCAGCCTCAGAACTCTGGTCTGTCTCCACCTGCTGGAGACAGACAAACACTGAGGGTTCCTGGGTGGGTTCCGTCCTTATATGGGCAGCCTCAGAACTCTGGTCTGTCTCCACCTGCTGGAGACAGACAAACACTGAGGGTTCCTGGGTGGGTTCTGTCCTTATATGGGCAGCCTCAGAACTCTGGTCTGTCTCCACCTGCTGGAGACAGACAAATACTGAGGGTTCCTGGGTGGGTTCCGTCCTTATATGGGCAGCCTCAGAACTCTGCTCTGTCTCCACCTGCTGGAACGGGAGCTTAACCCATGGTCTGGACTGATCCGGGTACGTACAGGGAAAGAAAAAAATTACAGGAGTCTGGGCAGTCAGGTAGCCCCCGTCCTCAGCGCACAGCTCTGCCATTGCAGTCCCCTTCCCCTGGTCGAGTAAACTGTAAACTTCAAGGTCACAAACACAAAAGTACAGAATGCAAGATGGAAAACAAGACTTAAAGGATAAGACCAGCACTTACAGCCAGGTGGTAGTTAGGGAGTTAAAAGACTGACCAGTGAAACGTGGCACTAGCAGATAAGCACAGTACTAGGCAGCACAGTGACTGAAATTTGGAAAAACCTGGCATCTGCCCAGATTCAGTTTTTGCACACAGAATAAACTTTTATAGACCTCATGGATACAAGTGCACTGTTAGCTTTTGAGGTACTCACATTTTATACTGATTGGACAGTAGTGTTTCTAACTAAATTATTATAGGATTATTTTTATTTGCATGATATTTATGCAGATTTATGATGATTCTGGTGTCCAACAGAATGTTTTCTTTAGAACTGCAGTGCTAATAGTTTCATATCAGAGAGAGAAAGACAGACAGACAGACAATGTCTGTACAATGTGGCGTTTACCAGTAGCAACTACAAAAGACAAGGGCCCAACATTTCAGAGTAGACCTGAAAAATAAACTGATAAGAAAAAAAAACTACTGTTTAACAATATTTCAAGGCAGGTTAGTCAAAGAAACCTGGATAGTTCCTGTCCAGACAGCGGGATAAGACCAGCACCCAGCGGGATGGGCAGATTCTCTTCCAACCGTGGAACAGATCACTTGAGGAAGACCAATCTCAGAGTGACAAAAATCTCTGGTACCATTGTCAGCCCTTGCCCGAGGTAACGCTTGCAGCCATCGACTGGAGAGATGAGAGGGTGCTCATCCAGGAAAGTGAGAGGTTTTGCTAGGCCTTTGTATATAATATTTCCCCATTAGCTGGGGGAAGATTATTTACCCTTGCTCATTGTGCTGTTTTGTTTGTTATTGTCACAGACACGAGCGCCTGTTCATGTATACATTGTACACAAAAATACAGCTGCTCATATTTTCATGCAGACCATAGTCAGGTGACATGGGTGATCCAGACTACAAGGCAACATCCTCCATCCTCCCAACCTTCCTGTTCCTCCCAGGACATCGCCTCCTAGTCCAGGACTAATTTCATGAGGAGTTTCCCCGGAGGGACTTTATCAATGCCTTCTGACAACCTGGATAAAAGACTGCTCCCCTATCTGTACCTGGTCATGAGTAAGGGAGTATCTGAGCACTCACTTTGATCCTCCTTCCTCTCATCCTGCACTTTACAGCCAGACACCGAAGCTGGGAGGTTTTCCTGCTCACTGGAAAGGAACTGGTTCCAGAATTCCACCGGCAGCGACAGCAGAGAGGCCACCACCTAAGGAGAATAAGAACATGCCATGCTGGGTCAGACCAAGGGTCCATCAAGCCCAGCATCCTGTTTCCAACAGAGGCCAATCCAGGCCATAAGAACCTGACAAGTACCCAAACACTAAGAAGATCCCATGCTACTGATGCAATTAATAGCAGTGGCTATTCCCTAAGTATAATTGATTAATAGCAGTTAATGGACTTCTCCTCCAAGAACTTATCCAAACCTTTTTTGAACCCAGCTACACTAACTGCACTAACCACATCCTCTGGCAACAAATTCCAGAGCTTTATTGTGCGTTGAGTAAAAAAGAACTTTCTCCGATTAGTTTTAAATGTGCCCCATGCTAACTTCATGGAGTGCCCCCTAGTCCTTCTATTATCTGAAAGAGTAAATAACCGAGTCACATCTACTCGTTCAAGACTTCTCATGATCTTAAAGACCTCTATCATATCCCCCCTCAGCCGTCTCTTCTCCAAGCTGAACAGCCCTAACCTCTTCAGTCTTTCCTCATAGGGGAGCTGTTCCATCCCCTTTATCATTTTGGTTGCCCTTCTCTGTACCTTCTCCATCACAATTACATCTTTTTTGAGATGTGTTGACCAGGGAATAAATAAAGGATGCTATGAGGCTGGCAACAGGAGGGCACCCGAGCTCTTCCTGCCTGATGTGACCTCTGTACGAAATGCTGGGAGCCTCAGGAACTTTCTAGGAACCAAAATTAGCCCTCAGCAATTACATTATCCTCACATTTATCTTATTCCAGTCCAGTTTTACAGACTATATGTACACGCTCCATTACTACAGTATGACCTTCCACATATAGTCAAAACCTTACATTTATTTACACAAACTGAAACCAAATCCGGATTCTTTTGCTATATTATGGATGTCTCATTTGTAAAGTTATTTTTGAAACAGTCTGTGCATTTGTACCTTGGACTGGCGGGGTGTGTCTTGCATGATCATCAGGGGACTCGGATCCACTACACGGTGACCAACAATTGTGGGTCCAAACACGCGAGCCAGGCCCGTCTGGTTCATTTTACAGTCTGGGCTTTGCATTACCCTGCGAGAGAAGTTATGGATCTTCAGACACCTGTGTGAGCTGCAGCACAAGGGAACGCTAGACCGGGATACAATGCACTGCACGGAGCTTCCCAGCAAGCAAGGTGATGCTCTACCTGTGCAGGTGCAGGATGAGGAATGCCAGAGTCTCTCGGTTTGCTGGGGGAAGTTTTCTTATGACCTGGCACATCTCCGCTCTGTTGTCTGCATCACTCACAATCTCTTCAGAACAGAAAAGAGAGCAACATTTTCAGAAAGCAAGGCTAATACGCCCTTCCCTTGCCCCAGGGAACAGATTTCTTCCAGCTTTCCTCCACCTGTGCATGCTTCCTTGCCCCCGTGGGTATTAACACCATTAGCGTGCAAGGGTATCGTGGGTATTCAGTATCTCTCATGCTTCAGCTGGCTGCGGATTCGCAGGACAGGCTGATCTAGTCCTCATTTTACACCCCACAACTGCAAGTTCATGTAGGCAACTGGGTCTCTATTGGATTTTTCTGAGAAAAGTAGGACAAATCCATGCAAGCAGTGGGAGAAAAGTGGGAATGGATCAGTAGGAACTGAGGCCAATTAGCAACCCTGAATATATCCGCATGCTGTGAAAGCCCCCATTCCCAGTGCCCATGTATGATGTACACCTGCTGCCTCCCTCCTCCTCCTGCCCCAGTACCAGTGATTCCTCTATACCTGCTGCCTCCCTCCTCCCGCCCCCAGTACCAGTGATTCCTCTATACCTGCTGCCTCCCTCCTCCTCCCGCCCCCAGTACCAGGGATTCCTCTATACCTGCTGCCTCCCTCCTCCTCCCGCCCCCCAGTACCAGGGATTCCTCTATACCTGCTGCCTCCCTCCTCCTCCCGCCCCCAGTACCAGTGATTCCTCTATACCGGCTGCCTCCCTCCTCCTCCCGCCCCCCAGTACCAGGGATTCCTCTATACCTGCTGCCTCCCTCCTCCTCCCGCCCCCAGTACCAGGGATTCCTCTATACCTGCTGCCTCCCTCCTCCTCCCGCCCCCAGTACCAGGGATTCCTCTATACCTGCTGTCTCCCTCCTCCCCCCTCCCACCCCCCGGTACTAGCGTGTGCTGTCTCCCTCCCACCCCCCCGGTACTAGCGTGTGCTGTCTCCCTCCTCCCCCCTCCCACCCCCCGGTACTAGCGTGTGCTGCCTCCCTCCTCCCCCCTCCCCCCCCCCGGTACTAGCGTGTGCTGCCTCCCTCCTCCCCCCTCCCACTCCCCGGTACTAGCGTGTGCTGTCTCCCTGCTGCCCCTTCTCACCCCCCGGTACTAGCGTGTGCTGTCTCCCTGCTGCCCCCTCCCACCCCCTGTACTAGCGTGTGCTGTCTCCCTGCTGCCCCCTCCCACCCCCTGTTCTAGCGTGTGCTGCCTCCCTGCTGCCCCCTCCCACCCCCTGTACTAGCGTGTGCTGTCTCCCTGCTGCCCCCTCCCACCCCCTGTACTAGCGTGTGCTGTATACCTGCTGCCTCCATGAAGTGAGAGTGCAGCTGGAAGGTGACCAGTGGCTCTCGCAGGTTGCGCAGGAAGTCCTTCAGCACTCCACACACCACATGAATGTCCTGCACTCTTCCCAGGTCCACGTCACCCTTTCCATGCAGCATCTTCTGCCTCAGCTCCTTCACCTGCCGATCACAGCCTGGCACACGGTAAATTCCTTTCTGTTAATGCAAAGCACCAAAAATGGAGTTAGGAAGGAGCCCAATGATAAAAACCTCAACCAACCAGAACCACTGGATGATAGACTTTGCTGCGATCCAAGATGTGGATTAGACTAACTTTGTTCCACACTGCTCTGAGTCTAAAATTCAATTTTATTTTTAACCTGTTATGGTGAGGAAGGATGAACTCCAGGAATATCCCTCAGAGCCCAGGAGTTCACCTGTTGGCCCAATTAATCATTTTGTAATGTGATATCAACTCCAGCTGCCTTGGCAATGTCCTTGGAAGCCCTGCAGGAAGCCGTGATGGTGTCTCCAGAGAAGTTACTGTCAAGTCCCAGGAATGGTGTGAGGTCATCAGGCCCCCCAGCCATTCTGGATGCTGTAATGGAGGAACCGTGTGCTGGAGGTGTTTGAAAGAGGGGACAGCATGAGAATGTCAACTCTTGTATTTAGATTCAGTAGGAATGCTGGAAGAAGTCACAAGGGGCTCATTGGATCAACTGGGCCACCTAGGGGTAGTCTGATGGGAAAGAGAAGGCCAGACCCATAAGAAACACCTCCTGATGCAGCCATGGACTGGTGAAACAGAGATTAAACAAACAGCTGGCATTGACAATGGATTGAAGCTGATCCTGTATGAGCTTGGGACAAACAGATTGTAGTTCCATTGCAATCGTTTGCTGGAGGATTTTGCATCTGGGACATAGCATTTAGCAGTGTTCTGGAGAGACATTTAAAGAAAGGTTTTTTTAAACACAAAGATTAATATCTTCGACAGTAAATTTATTAAGTGTGTTCATGTCAATACCAACAGTATAACTCACCACCAAATTTTAATAAAGATTAACTGACAACACCTTTCATCCAGTACTGCAGCAGAAAAAAAAATCCATCATGTCAGGCAATGGATGTGGGAAGCCCGCAGTCGTTGGCAGGGGATTTGCTAGACAAACAGTGAGTCCTCCAACTAAGATAGAGGAATTTTTTCAAATCCCAAACGTCAGCAGGAGAGACAGCTATGTCAAGCAGCAAGAAGTTTAGCTTGGGGAGGATATGCCAGTTTCATCTGTGTCTCAGCCAAATCCTGTTATCTCAGAGGAGAGGGGAAGGGAAGGCACTAGTAGTACTAGTAGCAGCCACAGAGTACAACCAACAGTGCCTACAGAAGTACAAGTACAAGTGATGAAACCAAAACAACCACTGCAAACCCTTACTGCAGCAAAGGCTATAGCAGGGGTCAGGAACCTTTTTGGCTGAGAGAGCCATAAACGCCACATATTTTAAAATGTAATTCCATGAGAGCCATACAATATGTTTAAAACTAAATACAAGTAAATGTGTGCATTTTATGTAAGATCACACTTTAAAGTACAATAAGTCTCTGAAAATATTACACCAGGCCTTAAGACACCAATACATCTCCTATTACAGCGGTTCTCAAACCTGTGGGTCGCGACCCCTTTGGGGTTCGAATGACGATTTGCTAGGGGTCGCCTAAGGCAGGGGTCCCCAACCACCGGTCCGCGGACTGGGACCGGGCCGTGGGAGTTTTTGCCGGTCCGCGGCACCGCCAAGCACCGGCAGGTGTGTCGCGCGCTCCCGGTCTCTCCCGCTGCCGTTGCCGCCGGGCTGTCAGCACGTTCAAGCCCAGTGGGAACGGCAGCGGTGCTAGAAGAAGCTGTAGCACCCGCGCCTGCCCCCCCCGTGACCCGGAACAGGAAGTGATACACGGAGCGGTGCGCGGGAAGGAGAAAGAGCCGTGCCGCGTGATAAAGTAGCAGCGGCGGCTGCAGCGTCGGTCCCCGAGCAATTGAAGCAGCCGGTAATCGAGAAAGGAGACAGCAGCAGGAGCCTCCCGCGGCCGATGGAATTCTTCTTTCTTGGCCTGCGGGGGCTGGAGGAGGAGAAGAAGAGGAAGTGAGTGAGAGAAAGAGTGAGAAGCAGCCAGCCAGCCAGCCTGTGTGTGATTGACTGGTCAGAGAGCTGATGTGTGTGTGTGTGTATGTGAGAGACAATGAAAGTGACTACTCAAGGAGATGACTGATGTGTATGTGAGAGTGTGAGACATTAGTTAGGGAGGTGACTGATGTGTGTGTGTGAGAGAGAAAAAGCATGGAAGTGAGAAATCTGGGTATGTGGGAAAGCATGGGCGTAAGAAGCCTGGTGTTGTGGGGGTGAAAGAAAGCATGGGAGTGAGAAGCCTGGGTGAGTGTGCATGCATGAGAGAGAGAGACTGCTTGGTAAGGTGACGGTGTGTGTGAGAGAAAAAGGCTGGTGTGTGTGAATGTGAGAGAATGTGATTCAGGGAATGAGAAGCCTGTGCACATGGAGAGTGAGCATGGAAATGAGAGAGACTGGTATGTGTGTGTGTAACAGAGAGAAAGTGATTATGGGAATGAGAAGCCTGTGCATGTGAAGAGTGAGCATGGGAGTGAGAAACCTGGGTGTGTGTGAGACACATCATGGGAGGGAGAAGCCCGACCATAAGTATAGAGCTTAGCTTCTACTGCTGCTTCTGGTGTGTGCCACGGCCTGCAGGGAAGGGGAGTAGGAGAGCTGCTGGAGGGGGTAAGTAAAGGTGGCTTTTTAAGTTTATTTTTCTTGACTGCCATTTTAATTGTGTGATGTCTGCTTTTTTGAAATATTTTATTGGTGTTTGGAGAATGTTTAATAGATTTTATGAGTTTTTAATTGTTGGATGTTATTCTGTTCATAGCTGTTTTGAAACATTTATTCTGCTTATTAGTATAGTTATACAATTATTTCTGTGTGGGGATCTATAGCTGCTTGCTAGTTCTGTCTTCCTAATAGGAGGGGTATTGGTGTTTAGGGCCTGATTTAATATTTGTAGTGTTGCCTTTTCATAGATAGGTTTGCTCCTGTTTGAGTGTATTCCATAATACAGGTGTAACTGTGTGTGGATTAGTTTATGTGCATTACTACAGATCCTGGGAGTATGTTAGGTCGGTTCTGTGTCTGTTACCGAGATGAAATATTTTTCTAGCATGTAAGCGTTTGTATCGGTCTTATTTGTTGTGTTTTCTCAAGAGGACATGCATTGGTGGTAAACTGCTGTCTTTTCATAAGTAGGGCTATTGAGCCTGGAAGTAGAAGGAGTTTGAGTTGCTGTTACTGAGATGTCACCAGACCAGAATATCTTTTTTGTAGGGTGAGTTGTATGGGGAATGTCATAATTCTGCTTTACATCCATTATTGGGGGTCAGGGGGGTTCCCGTGGATACAAACTGTACTTTTACATCTAGCCCTGTGACGATCATGGGTCAGTGTGTCACGCATGTGAGAACCTATGGTGAGTTGAGTCACATTCACATTATGTCATAATTAAATGATAAGTGTGCACTAAAATCCAACCCCCTCCATAACCCCGCCCCCAAATGACCAAAGCCCCACCCCTACCCCGCCCTGCCATGGAAAAATGGTCTTGCTTGAAGCCGGTCCCTGGTGCAAAAAAGGTTGGGGACCACTGGCCTAAGAGACCATCGGAAATATGGGTTTTTTGTCGCTCGAGTCACTCTCTCCCCTGACCGGATGCAGTAAAAAAGTTCATTCTGCGCTCCCTCACTCCCCGATTGGCCGGGGCTGGGCAAAAGGGGCTTGCTGAAGCAAGCCCCTTTTGCCCAGCACCGGCCAATCGGGCAGCGCGCCCTCACTCCTCGAGTCACTCCCTCCTGCTGTAAATGTTGGAATGCGTTGGAAGAGGGGTAGTCTTACAGTTAAAATATAGAGTTTGGGATATACTCGCAGTATAAAAGTTGGGGGTCGTCTTATACGCCGGAAAATACGGTATATACAGTACAGTTACTTAGGCCTATGAACGAAAATAATTTTATGGTTGGGGGTCGCCACATAGTGGGGAATTGTATTAACAGGGTCACAGAACTATAAAGGTTGAGAACCACTGTCCTATTAGGAAAACGAACCAAGTCAGGCTGCTATAGAGTCCTACACAGAAACTACACGCCAGCAGAGAACCTCACCTGAATCACGTGCTGTCCCTCACCTAACATAGAATAAAGAGACCAAAACGCATAACAAGAAGCATGCAGACAAAAACTGAATTGGAAACTGCAACAAGCCAGAGTCTCTGTATGCAGTGTAACAAAGGAAAAAAGAAACATCACCCATCCTTATAAAACAAATCAAGAAATATAAAATCAGCAGTAAAACTGTACTAACAAAAAGAACATATTTCGAAACAGCTGATGAGTGGAATATCCAATAATTAAAAACTCATATAAAACATTTCCAGATACCAACAAAATATTTCAAAATAGCAGACACAAAGACCCAGTAATGAAAAATAAGGATACAAATTTTTTTTTGCTCTGCATACCTGGGAACGTTTGATATCCAGGTCTCCTGAGATTGTTCTGAATTAGCAGGAGGTGGGGTGGTTTGCTTGGAACTTTCTCCTCTCTCAGTCACATACCAGCACTCTCTCTCACACTGGCTCTCAATGACACACCTATACACACATGCTCTCAGTACTCACATATACACATGTTTTTTCTCTCTCACTTATATAGGCTCTTAATTACACATTTACACACATGCTGTCTATCTTTTCACGCTTACACACACAGGCTTTCAATCACATAAATACATGCTGTCTTTTTCTCACACACAGACTCTCATTCACATGCTTACAAACATGTCCTCTCTTTCTCTCATTTACACACAGGCTCTCAATCACATACTCACATGCTCCCTCACCTAAACCAGCTCTCAATCACACACAGACACACATGGTCTCTCTCTCTCATTTAAACACAGGCTCTCAATCACATACTCACATGCTCCCTCACCTAAACCAGCTCTCAATCACACACAGACACATGGTCTCTCTCTCTCATTTAAACACAGGCTCTCAATCACATACTCACATGCTCCATCACCTAAACCAGCTCTCAATCACACACAGACACACATGATCTCTCTCTTACTTATACACACAGGCTCTTAATCATACATACACATGATTTCTCTCACACACAAAGGATCTCAATCATACACACATACTCTTTCACACAAACAGGTTTTCAATCACAAACTTACACATACAGGTTCCCAATGGTAAACTTACATTCATGCTCTCTCTCACAGGCAGGCTCTCAATCACAGACATACTCTCTTTCACATATACAGGCTCTCAATCATTCACATACATGCAATCTCTCACACACACACAGGATCTCAAACACACATGCTTGCTCACTCATTCACTCTCTCTCTCCCTCACCCCGCGAACTTGCGGCAGCAGCAGCCTCCTCCCAACGCTAACTAGGGATGTGAATCGCTTTTCAACGATTAAAAATTATCGTCCGATAATTTTAATATCGTCTTAAATCGTTAAAGAACATGATAGAATTCCTATTGTAACGATTTATCGTTAAAAATCGTTAAATTGGGTTAGTGCGCACTAACAGAAAATGATACAAATTGACACTTTTCAGGTCAGTTAAGGTCAGTTTAGGAATGAATATGTATTCCTATTGGCTGGCTGCCCTCTTATCTATTGATGTTACCAAGGTTCCCACTGAGGTGATGGTTGGGGGGTTGGGAAATAGAAACGGTTGGTAGCTTGACAAAAAAAGTAATGTGATCAGTCAATGTGACTAGAACACAGTGCCCTAACCCTGATACCGGGAGTGTTGTGATCTTCCTGCACGCAGTGCCCTATCCCTAATACCGGGAGTGTTGTGACCTTCCTGCACGCAGTGCCCTATCCCTGATACCGGGAGTGTTGTGATCTTCCTGCACGCTGTGCCCTATCCCTGATACCGGGAGTGTTGTGATCTTCCTGCACGCAGTGCCCTATCCCTGATACCGGGAGTGTTGTGATCTTCCTGCACGCAGTGCCCTATCCCTGATACCGGGAGTGTTGTGATCTTCCTGCACGCAGTGCCCTATCCCTGATACGGGGAGTGTTGTGATCTTCCTGCACGCAGTGCCCTATCCCTGATACGGGGAGTGTTGTGATCTTCCTGCACGCAGTGCCCTATCCCTGATACGGGGAGTGTTGTGATCTTCCTGCACGCAGTGCCCTATCCCTGATACGGGGAGTGTTGTGATCTTCCTGCACGCAGTGCCCTATCCCTGATACCGGGAGTGTTGTGATCTTCCTGCACGCAGTGCCCTATCCCTGATACCGGGAGTGTTGTGATCTTCCTGCACGCAGTGCCCTATCCCTGATACCGGGAGTGTTGTGATCTTCCTGCACGCAGTGCCCTATCCCTGATACCGGGAGTGTTGTGATCTTCCTGCACGCAGTGCCCTATCCCTGATACCGGGAGTGTTGTGATCTTCCTGCACGCAGTGCCCTATCCCTGATACCGGGAGTGTTGTGATCTTCCTGCACGCAGTGCCCTATCCCTGATACCGGGAGTGTTGTGATCTTCCTGCACGCAGTGCCCTATCCCTACTCAGTGCAGGAAGATCACAACACTCCCGGTATCAGGGATACGGCACTGCATGCAGGAAGATCACAACACTCCCGGTATCAGGGATACGGCACTGCATGCAGGAAGATCACAACACTCCCGGTATCAGAGATAGGGCACTGCGTGCAGGAAGATCACAGCACTCCCGGTATCAGGGATAGGGCACTGCATGCAGGAAGATCACAACACTCCCGGTATCAGGGTTAGGGCACTGCGTGCAGGAAGATCACAACACTCCCGGTATCAGGGTTAGGGCACTGCGTGCAGGAAGATCACAACACTCCCGGTATCAGGGATAGGGCACTGCGTGCAGGAAGATCACAACACCCCTGGTATCAGGGTTAGGGCACTGAGTGCAGGAAGATCACATCACTCCCGGTATCAGGGATAGGGCACAAGTTCTAGTCACATTGACTGAGCACATTACTTGTTTTGTCAAGCTACCAACTGTTTCCATTTCCCATCCCCCATATATTGTCAGTGGGAACCTTGGTAACATGAATAAATAAGAGGGCAGCCAATAGGAATACATATTCATTCCTAAACTGACCTGAACACGATTTTCTTCTCCTGCCAGACGATTTCAATCGTTAAGACGATCGGGCAAACGATTCACATCCCTAACGCTAACCTCCTTCATTTTCAGCCCTCGCGGAGGCGGAGTCCCATCGGCCGCGGTTGAAGCTCTTCATTTTCCTCCGAGCCGCGCTGCAGTCTTCTTTTCGGACACTAGCGTGGCCTCTTCTTGCCATGCACGCACCCGATGCTCTCCACTTCCTCTTCCAGGCCGTGGGGGGGGGGGGGGCGGGAAGAAGAGAGCACGTCAGTGCCGCTGACTCCAGCTGTCCTGCCGCGTTCCGCCCGGGCTGACAGCATTTTAAGCCCGGGTGGAGGAGGACCGGTGAGCAGCTGGGTCAGCGGGGGACTGGAAAGTGTGGCGACACTTGTCTGCGAGCCAGATGCAGCCCTCAAAAGAGCCATATCTGGCTCGCGAGCCATGGGTTCCCGACTCCTGGGCTATAGGATCAGTTTTTTCATTCTCTTCTGATTCAGAGCTTGATGAATTTCCCTTCAAAGGATTTGCTGAAGCAGAGTTGGGAGAGGCATTAGCTGAAGACCCTGCCTTAGGAGGTTTGGTCAGTACTGTGCTAGCTTCCACTTCACTGACAGAAGAGAGAGAGGCGGAGGACATGTTAGTGAGGGAGAGCAGACCACACTGACAGTGCAGGAACAGAGAATGAGTGAATCCTCTGCTGCAGTTCCTCAGGCTCCATCTGTGACCACTCCCACTTCACTGTCAGCAGCACCATCCACCCCAAAGGATGCAGACAGAGGTAAGGGATCACGAAAAATCTGATCTGGACCCATTTTTAAATGAGAGAGGACCTATGCTTTGCACATTGTAACTATTGTGCAAAGGACCATTAGCCGAGGGAAGCAACAGGGCCACCTAATGCTGGAAATAGAGCATCACCTAAAGGAGGAGCATCCCCTTCAATATGCACCTGGAGATGGTAGTAGTCATCAGGGGACCCTTTCTGCAAGACAGAGGATACTAGTCTTTGAAAAGGGGACGAGTGTTCCTCAAGCTCAAGCTCCTTCCAAGACTTTGGTTCCTTCTTCCAGTCAGGTAGCAGGTAGCTAACAAGGACTATCGGTGAGATTGCTTTAGTCGATCAGCCCCCTGCAAGTCATTGAGAATGGGGGTCCTTGTGAATTACTGAGATGGATTTTATTCTTCTTTAAGCTGTAATCATTAGTGCTGTGCACAAAGACTTAAAAGTGAGAATATAAAGAGCATAATTTTGGACGTACGGTAGTAACAGTATCTATCTAAACAGAAGTTTGAGATATGACCTCTAACACTTATTTGAGTTGTACAATCTCAGTGAGAAACTTGGGCCTTACCAGAAAGCATAAATGAACAGATGGTGCCTTGATCCCTCTATATCGGGGTGGAAAAGCTCCCCAAATCTGCCAGTGTATTATCTGAAACCCAAAAGGGGAGGGGATATGCAAAACCGTACAAAGTCACCATCTCCCAGTGGGAGACAAGGTCCAGAGGAAATTAAATCAACCTTGACGACCTGTAAACTACAGAGGATGCAGAAGACAAGGGCACAGACCATCCCTCAAACAAAAGCATCTGCCAGCCACTCAGAAAGTCCAGTTAGTGATGCTAAGAATGAGAGTCGCACATCACCAGCCAATAACCCAGGCAGTGAGAACAGCAAAAAAAAAAAAGATTCTGCTCTCTGGTCTGCTTTTAACTTTGTTCCTTCAGGTAGTGGGAGAAGCGAAGGGATTAATCTAGTTGTTAATACAGGAAGCTGTTCAAACCCTCAGCCTTGAATCCTGAAGTTCTATGTAAACCGATCTGATATGGTTATGACCATGAAGGTCGGTATAGAAAAGAATTAAATAAATAAATAAGTTGAATCTGCTCCGGACAATATTAAAAACCCGATGACATTCCTTTGCCTGAACTCCCAACTTGGGAACCCAGAACTAATCGGCCTGTCGCCCCAGCACAAGTCTCCACGGTGAAAGAAGAAGTGACCACAGCCAAGATGCCAACTACAAATGACGACTCCGATATACAGCTGGCAGCTCATCTCAGTTTTGGTCACCCAAGAAGGGCGAGTGCGACGCCTTTGCTAATTTGCCTTCATCGATTGCCTGTTGAGAAAACTGGCACAATTTAAGTGCTTGATCTTAAAGGCATAAGGCACCACATGGGCTGTGTGCCCGTTACTCGCAGGACAGGATCAGGAGCTAGACACCTAATCGAAATCTGCCTTCAACAGCATCCCTGGTCTTGGTCCCAACTAAGCAGGATTTTCGTAAGGTGGTAATTCGGGAAAGAATGCTTTCAGTGTGTGGCCCAGAGCTGGGGACCTCTGCTCCTTTGAAGGTTAGGAAGAAGGTGAAGGCGTGGCTCTTTCCAGTGCAGTAGGGATCCTGACTTTGGTCACCTTTTGGCAGAAAAGACGGGGGTATGTAGGAGATGGTCTTGTAGTCGGGTAATTTATGATTTTTTTTTATTATTATTTTAGGGGTGTGTATTGTTTTTGTTTTAGGTTTGTGCATCGCTCTGTCATCTGCAGAGCAATATAAAAGAATCAAAATCAATCAATCGATACCTTCCTATCCAGTTGCTGCCCCAAAGATGTTGACGCCTCTGTTCCTAGACATTCAAACAGAACCATCAAGTCAGTTCAAAGACTCCCATAGGATACTCTGGAACATCAGCCTCTGTTCCCATGCAAGGAGTAGGGACGTGCATTCATCTGAGATTAATATGTCAATTGCAATTAATGGGGCCATTTTTATTTAGATATAAAAAAATAAAAGATAAAAATCCTACTCAACAGGGGTTGAAAAATGTAAACCAAACCAAACACAAACCTCCTGAAAAGAGCGTATAAAACTTAGACTATTTCACCAGCGGATCACAGTCTAATCATCAACCCTGCTAACAGTTCCTGAATATATGTTAGAATCCTTAATAGGAGACATTTTTTATATTTTTATAGAACATTTTTTAAAATTACTCATTTTGTCAAGAAATAAAACAAACCGATGGGAAGAGTAGCTTGGTGAAAGAGAAAATGTGATGCAAACTCAGACACGGGTCCCCGAGTCCAATGGCACTGCATGGCTGCAGGAGTGCGTCAGTAATTCAGACACGGGCCTTCCACACAGTGTGGACATTATGGTCATTAAACATTGCGTTTTACAGACTACCCTAAACAGGAACCCATTGATCACAACACTCTCTTACAGTTTTATCGTCATCATCCTTATAAGTTTAAAGACCCGCCTGCCAGTTAGACACTGGAGATTTTAAGAGACAGTCACAAGACTTACTAAGGTGTTTGAGCTGGGATACCCTATATCAGCGATTAATTCAGCCAATCGCAGAGCCCTCTGTGCTAACCGTGGTGTGCGTCCTGCAGCAGACATTGCTAAGATTACACAGAGAGTTACTGGCAGGTCCTCATGGCGAGATATTGGCCGCAGCCTTCTAAGACAAATGCCAATTCTTTAGTTCGTCACCGTTCCTATGGCAACGGTGGATTTTGTGATCTGACCATAAGAGGTATCCTGCAATCCTCACACCTGATGTCAGCAGCTGCTCGGGTACCACACACCTTTTGTAAGTGGGGCATTTTGCCAGATTGAATATAAGCAAGAAAACATCAAAAGCCAACGAGGTGCAAGGAGTTGCTGATACCCAGAAAGCAGCAGTTTTAAGAAACAGGCAAACGGACCTGGAACGATCACGAGCGATGCCATAATTCTCGACTCAGAGAGTGGAGGTGGCTTCAACAGAAAAACCTGCAGGAGGCTGGGATATTGAGGCGACGCAGGAATAGAGTGAGATCTCCATTAGCTAGTGACAGCACATCCCGAAAGAAGCTGGAGATCGGGCATGACGACTGTCGAGGAAGGGTGAGGTGGAGTGAGCGGATCTGGGAATAAATCAGGAAAATAATGGTGCAATCAGAAGGGAGGAAGCCCGCCCCCCACCTCTGACAGCACAGATGGACGATAATAAAGTGAATATGGTCCCTGACACAGCTGGAAGGTCAGAAGCAGAAGAAAGGCCAGTAAGACCAGAGGTGTAGAGGAGCAAGACGGGTGCACCTTGTGGAGGTGCTTGGATGAGAACACCCTTGGCATCCTTTCTGCTGGCGTCTTTATGACGTTCCTTCATGTCTTAGCCAAATAGGATTGCGATAAAGGCAGGGCCTGCTGAGGGACTGCACACTCGCACGTTACCTGCCTCTGCTCTGCTGCTGGACGGCAGGAAGTCCCGCTCAGAACGTAACGTCAGCCTCCCGTTGCCTTCCACCTGCGGGTGGGCCTTCCCCTTCGTGAGGTCACGACTGCTTCGGTTTATCTAAGCGGGACTTGTTAAGCTGTTTCTCATTTGATTTTTAATTTTCTATTACTATTGAGTGCGTGGCGAGCGATGTTTGCTGGACTCGCGTTTGACGTGGCTGACAGGGTGCTCTTGAAATTTAAAAGGGCACCGATGACTTATTTATCCGGCTATAACCGTTTCTTCAGAGAAAGTGTCTCGTGCGCATCGTTTATCAATCGCTTATACTATTCCATGCTCTATAAGGATGCAAGATATTGAAATCTCCACATTACTGAGTGGATCGCAGATTGATTTTCTATTTCTGAATCGTGGCACGTATTTTAGGACAGACTCAGTATTGCTGAATCATTTGTGCCCATCAGATTATAGATATGAAGGTGCGTCTAGAGACAACAAAACAATTACCCCTAAGTAAATTGGAGTTTGCAGCCCTGCGAGGGATTGATGGGATTTTACTGGAGTTGCCAGTATGGATTTTTGGTTTGCTTTATCTACCTCCTGGGCAGCCGGTTAGTGTTATTGAGGAATTAATTCCACTGATTTCATTGCTCTACATGCAATACAACAACCTGATCATTTCAGGAGGTTTCACTTTACACTTTGACGACTGTGCCCCTAATGGGAAGCAGTTTAAATCCTCTGTATACATTGGGCTGACCCAATAGGAAGAGGTTCCAGCTCATGGTGGTAGGCATACTTTGGGTTTTGTTCTGATCCCACATCACCTTCATGAGGAGACAGACAGACGGACAATCTCCCCCATAAAAAGTGCATGGTCAGATCATGAATTAAAGCTCCCAGCCAAGCAGAGCCTTACAATTGATAATACAGATTTAGGGAGTGGTACAGGTTAGAGCCTCAGCAGATGAGGACCAGTTTAAAACATTGTGGGAAGCCTGGGCCGAGGATGAGATAAAACTGGAGCCGGCAGAATCTGCAGACGATTGGGATACTCCTGTTCACCAAATGCATGAAGCTGCAGCTCCTACGAAAAAGCCAACAACAAAAGGAAACCTACTCAACCAGCCCTGCCATGCACTAAAGAAGTGGTTAGAAAAGCTGAGCGCAGCTGGTGTCAATATAAATCCTCTTATTCTCTGGCAGTTTACAACTAATGTATTATATTGCTGCAAATACTAAATGTGCTTTCCACCATTCATTACAAATTCCATAAATAAGCCTTTAGAGCAGTCCGAGTACCACAAACAGGCCAGGTTTTCAGGATATCCACAATGAGCATGCATGGAAGATTTGCATACATTGGAGGCAGTGCATGCAAATCTCTCTCATGCATATTCATTACAGATATCCTGAAAACCTCGAGAACTGCAGTTCACCATCAGTGCTTTAGAGCTATTTTCAGTAGTTAAGATGACAACTGATATTGCAAATGGCGTAAGAACATAAGAAATTGCCATACTGGGTCAGACCAAGGGTCCATCAAGCCCAGCATCCTGTTTCCAACAGTGGCCAATCCAAGTCACAAGTACCCAAACACCAAGAAGATCCCATGCAACTAATTTATTTAAGCCTGCTGTTTATATGCCATCGTTCCAGTGACTGATCACAATGCTTTACATAAATTGCATACAAGTACAGTGTAATATCACAAGATTTACTAATGCAGGCAACAAGCACTGACCATGCCCATTGATTAATAGCAGTTTATGGACTTCTCCAGAAATGTATCCAAACCTTTTTTAAAACCAGCAACACTAGCTGTGCTAAACAAATCCTCTGGCAATGAATTCCAGAGTTTAATTGTGCATCGAGTGAAAACGTTCTCAGAATTCCCGTATCAAAATTTTAATAGATCATTTTGCATTTAACCAATTTTTCACCCAACAAGAGATCTATTATCTTTCCTTATTGTGCAGATCTGTTTTGTGGTTTGGGAAGAAAGAACCTTTGGCGATTTGCTTACCTGTGGTTTCACAGCTGCACTGACTTGAGGTTAGAAATTCAGGTGTTACACTCTAAGCTTTCACTTAAGAAAGCTGCTAGGATTGCTTTTTTTTTTTTTTTTATAAGCTATGAGTGCTTAGACCATTACCTGCGATCTTGCCAACAGCGGGTCTCGCGATTGTATTTCCCCACCTTGATTTCTGCAATTCTCTGTAACATGGGTCTGGCAGATAGGTGCTACAATGAGCCCAAGATGCAGCTGTACACACAATGTGTGGCCTGCACTGGGGTACAAATCTATCCGCATACAGGAAAGGCTGGCATTGGCTTCCACTCTCTGGCCCTGTACAGCTGTAAGTTATCGACTTTGCTGCACAAATCAGTTCATCTTGATAACTTGTGTCTCTTGGAAAGAGTGAATTGGTTTGTGCCATTACGTGCGTTAAGGTCATCTTCCCAAGCTCTTAATAACTCCTCCGGTAAGTCACAAGGAAACACGTTTTTAAGTCTTTAAGTGGTGAGAGTCTGGCTATTTGCGCTGTGGGACAGATTCTTTGCACAGGTATTTTCTGTTTCTTCATTACAGAGGACACGGATCAGCTTCTTTGTAATTTAATGTTCTGAAATGCACTTTGAACACTGAGGCAGTAGCAGAAGAGAAGTTTGAATAAATCACTGCAGTAACAGAGGAGAACCTCCCGCCCTTAACGAGCGGCTGAGAGACGCACACAACACAGGGGGAAAGGATTTACAATATTTTCATAGGTGGCTACCTACCTCCCTCAGCCCTCGCAGGTCAATCTCGCGGATGCACTGAAGCACGAGGTGGGGGATCCAGGGAGCCGTGGAGGGGGCAAAGTCTGCCAGCAGCCCCTGCTACGGAAGAGGAGAACAGCATGAAGCAAAAAACACGCCACAGCGGCAGAGGAAACTCAGGTTACAGAGTCAGCCCAAAACCAAGAACCGGGGGGAGACCGGCGACATGGAAAGCTGGCAGCTCCTGCTCCTCAGGCCGTGAGAGCCCTCTCCTCCCCTCAGCGAGGTGGTCCCGGCAAGCCCAGGAGAGAGGTGAGAAGTCAGCGTACCTGAGAGGGGTCGCGGTGGTGCTGAAGGAAGAAAATACATACCCTGCCGCGTACAGCACCGTGCTGGAGACCTCCATGGGCTCCCCGCGCCGTCCAGCGGGGAACATGCAGGAGATCTGGAGAGTGACATTCCCGGGAAACCTCGCTCAGACGTCTGCCCCATTACACCTCCACCCCACCCAATGCATTTCCACAAAGGGTTAACCAGTCGTGTAAAGCCAGCGTGTGCCCGGGCTGAGAACGGCAGCATCTCGGCACAGCGTTAATGGCACAAGAGACGCTCAGGTCTCCTTTAGCAATTGTGAGAGGCTAAGTTACAGTTTCATGCACGTGACAGGCCCAGCAGTGCTCTATGGACTAATCCAGAGGAAGACAGAGAGAGATACCCCCTGCACCGGTGCAGCAACGACCCCCAAGCATGGCCCTGGGGCTTCTCACCGTGACGGGCCCGGGCAGTGCTCTATGGACTAATCCAGAGGAAGACAGAGAGATACCCCCTGCACCGGTGCAGCAACCACCCCCAAGCATGGCCCGGGGGCTTCTCACCGTGACGGGCCGGGCAGTGCTCTATGGACTAATCCAGAGGAAGACAGAGAGATACCCCCTGCACCGGTGCAGCAACCACCCCCAAGCATGGCCCGGGGGCTTCTCACCGTGACGGGCCCAGCAGTGCTCTATAGACTAATCCAGAGGAAGACAGAGAGATACCCCCTGCACCGGTGCAGCAACCACCCCCAAGCATGGCCCGGGGGCTTCTCACCGTAACGGGCCCAGCAGTGCTCTATGGACTAATCCAGAGGAAGACAGAGAGATACCCCCTGCACCGGTGCAGCAACGACCCCCAAGCATGGCCCGAGGGCTTCTCACCGTGACGGGCCCAGCAGTGCTCTATGGACTAATCCAGAGGAAGACAGAGAGAGATACCCCCTGCACCGGTGCAGCAACCACCCCCAAGCATGGCCCGGGGGCTTCTCACCGTGACGGGCCCAGCAGTGCTCTATGGACTAATCCAGAGGAAGACAGAGAGATACCCCCTGCACCGGTGCAGCAACGACCCCCAAGCATGGCCCGGGGGCTTCTCACCGTGACGGGCCCAGCAGTGCTCTATGGGGCTAATCCAGAGGAAGACAGAGAGATACCCCCTGCACCGGTGCAGCAACCACCCCCAAGCATGGCCCGAGGGCTTCTCACCGTGACGGGCCCAGCAGTGCTCTATGGACTAATCCAGAGGAAGACAGAGAGATACCCCCTGCACCGGTGCAGCAACGACCCCCAAGCATGGCCCGGGGGCTTCTCACCGTGACGGGCCCAGCAGTGCTCTATGGGACTAATCCAGAGGAAGACAGAGAGATACCCCCTGCACCGGTGCAGCAACGACCCCCAAGCATGGCCCGGGGCTTCTCACCGTGACGGGCCCAGCAGTGCTCTATGGACTAATCCAGAGGAAGACAGAGAGAGATACCCCCTGCACCGGTGCAGCAACGACCCCCAAGCATGGCCCGGGGGCTTCTCACCGTGACGGGCCCAGCAGTGCTCTATGGACTAATCCAGAGGAAGACAGAGAGAGATACCCCCCTGCACCGGTGCAGCAACCACCCCCAAGCATGGCCCGGGGGCTTCTCACCATGACGGGCCCAGCAGTGCTCTATGGACTAATCCAGAGGAAGACAGAGAGAGATACCCCCTGCACCGGTGCAGCAACCAGCCCCCAAGCATGGCCCGGGGGCTTCTCACCGTGACGGGCCCAGCAGTGCTCTATAGACTAATCCAGAGGAAGACAGAGAGATACCCCCTGCACCGGTGCAGCAACGACCCCCAAGCATGGCCCGGGGGCTTCTCACCGTGACGGGCCCAGCAGTGCTCTATAGACTAATCCAGAGGAAGACAGAGAGAGATACCCCCTGCACCGGTGCAGCAACCACCCCCAAGCATGGCCCGGGGGCTTCTCACCGTGACGGGCCCAGCAGTGCTCTATAGACTAATCCAGAGGAAGACAGAGAGAGATACCCCCTGCACCGGTGCAGCAACCACCCCCAAGCATGGCCCGGGGGCTTCTCACCAGTGACGGGCCCAGCAGTGCTCTATGGACTAATCCAGAGGAAGACAGAGAGAGATACCCCCTGCACCGGTGCAGCAACGACCCCCAAGCATGGCCCGGGGGCTTCTCACCGTGACGGGCCCAGCAGTGCTCTATCGACTAATCCAGAGGAAGACAGAGAGATACCCCCTGCACCGGTGCAGCAACGACCCCCAAGCATGGCCCGGGGGCTTCTCACCGTGACGGGCCCCGCAGTGCTCTATGGACTAATCCAGAGGAAGACAGAGAGATACCCCCTGCACCGGTGCAGCAACCACCCCCAAGCATGGCCCGGGGGCTTCTCACCGTGACGGGCCCAGCAGTGCTCTATGGACTAATCCAGAGGAAGACAGAGAGAGATACCCCCTGCACCGGTGCAGCAACGACCCCCAAGCATGGCCCGGGGGCTTCTCACCGTGACGGGCCCAGCAGTGCTCTATGGACTAATCCAGAGGAAGACAGAGAGATACCCCCTGCACCGGTGCAGCAACGACCCCCAAGCATGGCCCGGGGGCTTCTCACCGTGACGGGCCCAGCAGTGCTCTATGGACTAATCCAGAGGAAGACAGAGAGATACCCCCTGCACCGGTGCAGCAACCACCCCCAAGCATGGCCCGGGGGCTTCTCACCGTGACGGGCCCAGCAGTGCTCTATGGACTAATCCAGAGGAAGACAGAGAGAGATACCCCCTGCACCGGTGCAGCAACGACCCCCAAGCATGGCCCGGGGGCTTCTCACCGTGACGGGCCCAGCAGTGCTCTATGGACTAATCCAGAGGAAGACAGAGAGAGATACCCCCTGCACCGGTGCAGCAACGACCCCCAAGCATGGCCCGGGGGCTTCTCACCGTGACGGGCCCAGCAGTGCTCTATGGACTAATCCAGAGGAAGACAGAGAGAGATACCCCCTGCACCGGTGCAGCAACGACCCCCAAGCATGGCCCGGGGGCTTCTCACCGTGACGGGCCCAGCAGTGCTCTATGGACTAATCCAGAGGAAGACAGAGAGAGATACCCCCTGCACCGGTGCAGCAACGACCCCCAAGGCATGGCCCGGGGGCTTCTCACCGTGACGGGCCCAGCAGTGCTCTATGGACTAATCCAGAGGAAGACAGAGAGATACCCCCCTGCACCGGTGCAGCAACGACCCCCAAGCATGGCCCGGGGGCTTCTCACCGTGACGGGCCCAGCAGTGCTCTATGGACTAATCCAGAGGAAGACAGAGAGATACCCCCTGCACCGGTGCAGCAACGACCCCCAAGCATGGCCCGGGGGCTTCTCACCATGACGGGCCCAGCAGTGCTCTATGGACTAATCCAGAGGAAGACAGAGAGAGATACCCCCTGCACCGGTGCAGCAACCACCCCCAAGCATGGCCCGGGGGCTTCTCACCGTGACGGGCCCAGCAGTGCTCTATGGACTAATCCAGAGGAAGACAGAGAGAGATACCCCCTGCACCGGTGCAGCAACCACCCCCAAGCATGGCCCGGGGGGCTTCTCACCGTGACGGGCCCAGCAGTGCTCTATGGACTAATCCAGAGGAAGACAGAGAGAGATACCCCCTGCACCGGTGCAGCAACCACCCCCAAGCATGGCCCGGGGGCTTCTCACCGTGACGGGCCCAGCAGTGCTCTATGGACTAATCCAGAGGAAGACAGAGAGATACCCCCTGCACCGGTGCAGCAACCACCCCCAAGCATGGCCCGGGGGCTTCTCACCATGACGGGCCCAGCAGTGCTCTATGGGACTAATCCAGAGGAAGACAGAGAGATACCCCCTGCACCGGTGCAGCAACCACCCCCAAGCATGGCCCGGGGGCTTCTCACCGTGACGGGCCCAGCAGTGCTCTATGGACTAATCCAGAGGAAGACAGAGAGATACCCCCTGCACCGGTGCAGCAACACCCCCAAGCATGGCCCGGGGGCTTCTCACCGTGACGGGCCCAGCAGTGCTCTATGGACTAATCCAGAGGAAGACAGAGAGATACCCCCTGCACCGGTGCAGCAACCACCCCCAAGCATGGCCCGGGGGCTTCTCACCGTGACAGGCCCAGCAGTGCTCTATGGACTAATCCAGAGGAAGACAGAGAGATACCCCCTGCACCGGTGCAGCAACCACCCCCAAGCATGGCCCGGGGGCTTCTCCACCGTGACGGGCCCAGCAGTGCTCTATGGGACTAATCCAGAGGAAGACAGAGAGATACCCCCTGCACCGGTGCAGCAACCACCCCCAAGCATGGCCCGGGGGCTTCTCACCATGACGGGCCCAGCAGTGCTCTATGGGACTAATCCAGAGGAAGACAGAGAGAGATACCCCCTGCACCGGTGCAGCAACCACCCCCAAGCATGGCCCGGGGGCTTCTCACCGTGACGGGCCCAGCAGTGCTCTATGGACTAATCCAGAGGAAGACAGAGAGATACCCCCTGCACCGGTGCAGCAACCACCCCCAAGCATGGCCCGGGGGCTTCTCACCGTGACGGGCCCAGCAGTGCTCTATGGACTAATCCAGAGGAAGACAGAGAGAGATACCCCCTGCACCGGTGCAGCAACGACCCCCAAGCATGGCCCGGGGGCTTCTCACCGTGACGGGCCCAGCAGTGCTCTATGGGGCTAATCCAGAGGAAGACAGAGAGAGATACCCCCTGCACCGGTGCAGCAACCACCCCCAAGCATGGCCCGGGGGCTTCTCACCGTGACGGGCCCAGCAGTGCTCTATGGACTAATCCAGAGGAAGACAGAGAGATACCCCCTGCACCGGTGCAGCAACGACCCCCAAGCATGGCCCGGGGGCTTCTCACCATGACGGGCCCAGCAGTGCTCTATAGACTAATCCAGAGGAAGACAGAGAGATACCCCCTGCACCGGTGCAGCAACAACCCCCAAGCATGGCCCGGGGGCTTCTCACTGTGATGGGTCCAGCAGTGCTCTATGGACTAATCCAGAGGAAGACAGAGAGATACCCCCTGCACCGGTGCAGCAACAACCCCCAAGCATGGCCCGGGGGCTTCTCACCATGACGGGCCCAGCAGTGCTCTATGGACTAATCCAGAGGAAGACAGAGAGAGATACCCCCTGCACCGGTGCAGCAACGACCCCCAAGCATGGCCCGGGGGCTTCTCACCGTGACGGGCCCAGCAGTGCTCTATGGACTAATCCAGAGGAAGACAGAGAGATACCCCCTGCACCGGTGCAGCAACGACCCCCAAGCATGGCCCAGGGGCTTCTCACCGTGACGGGCCCAGCAGTGCTCTATGGACTAATCCAGAGGAAGACAGAGAGATACCCCCTGCACCGGTGCAGCAACAACCCCCAAGCATGGCCCGGGGGCTTCTCACCATGACGGGCCCAGCAGTGCTCTATGGACTAATCCAGAGGAAGACAGAGAGAGATACCCCCTGCACCGGTGCAGCAACGACCCCCAAGCATGGCCCGGGGGCTTCTCACCGTGACGGGCCCAGCAGTGCTCTATGGACTAATCCAGAGGAAGACAGAGAGAGATACCCCCTGCACCGGTGCAGCAACGACCCCCAAGCATGGCCCGGGGGCTTCTCACCGTGACGGGCCCAGCAGTGCTCTATGGACTAATCCAGAGGAAGACAGAGAGATACCCCCTGCACCGGTGCAGCAATGACCCCCAAGCATGGCCCGGGGGCTTCTCACCGTGACGGGCCCAGCAGTGCTCTATGGACTAATCCAGAGGAAGACAGAGAGATACCCCCTGCACCGGTGCAGCAACGACCCCCAAGCATGGCCCGGGGGCTTCTCACCGTGACGGGCCCAGCAGTGCTCTATGGACTAATCCAGAGGAAGACAGAGAGATACCCCCTGCACCGGTGCAGCAACGACCCCCAAGCATGGCCCGGGGGCTTCTCACCGTGACGGGCCCAGCAGTGCTCTATGGACTAATCCAGAGGAAGACAGAGAGAGATACCCCCTGCACCGGTGCAGCAACGACCCCCAAGCATGGCCCGGGGGCTTCTCACCGTGACGGGCCCAGCAGTGCTCTATGGACTAATCCAGAGGAAGACAGAGAGAGATACCCCCTGCACCGGTGCAGCAACGACCCCCAAGCATGGCCCGGGGGCTTCTCACCGTGACAGGCCCAGCAGTGCTCTATGGACTAATCCAGAGGAAGACAGAGAGAGATACCCCCTGCACCGGTGCAGCAACCACCCCCAGGCATGGCCCGGGGGCTTCTCACCGTGACGGGCCCAGCAGTGCTCTATGGACTAATCCAGAGGAAGACAGAGAGATACCCCCTGCACCGGTGCAGCAACCACCCCCAAGCATGGCCCGGGGGCTTCTCACCGTGACGGGCCCAGCAGTGCTCTATGGGACTAATCCAGAGGAAGACAGAGAGAGATACCCCCTGCACCGGTGCAGCAACGACCCCCAAGCATGGCCCGGGGGCTTCTCACTGTGACGGGCCCAGCAGTGCTCTATGGACTAATCCAGAGGAAGACAGAGAGAGATACCCCCTGCACCGGTGCAGCAACGACCCCCAAGCATGGCCCGGGGGCTTCTCACCGTGACGGGCCCAGCAGTGCTCTATGGACTAATCCAGAGGAAGACAGAGAGAGATACCCCCTGCACCGGTGCAGCAACCACCCCCAAGCATGGCCCGGGGGCTTCTCACCGTGACGGGCCCAGCAGTGCTCTATGGACTAATCCAGAGGAAGACAGAGAGATACCCCCTGCACCGGTGCAGCAACCACCCCCAGGCATGGCCCGGGGGCTTCTCACCGTGACGGGCCCAGCAGTGCTCTATGGACTAATCCAGAGGAAGACAGAGAGAGATACCCCCTGCACCGGTGCAGCAACGACCCCAGGCATGGCCCGGGGGCTTCTCACCGTGACGGGCCCAGCAGTGCTCTATGGACTAATCCAGAGGAAGACAGAGAGAGATACCCCCTGCACCGGTGCAGCAACGACCCCCAAGCATGGCCCGGGGGCTTCTCACCATGACGGGCCCAGCAGTGCTCTATGGACTAATCCAGAGGAAGACAGAGAGATACCCCCTGCACCGGTGCAGCAACGACCCCCAAGCATGGCCCGGGGGCTTCTCACCATGACGGGCCCAGCAGTGCTCTATGGACTAATCCAGAGGAAGACAGAGAGATACCCCCTGCACCGGTGCAGCAACGACCCCCAAGCATGGCCCGGGGGCTTCTCACCGTGACGGGCCCAGCAGTGCTCTATGGACTAATCCAGAGGAAGACAGAGAGATACCCCCTGCACCGGTGCAGCAACCACCCCCAAGCATGGCCCGGGGGCTTCTCACCGTGACGGGCCCAGCAGTGCTCTATGGACTAATCCAGAGGAAGACAGAGAGATACCCCCTGCACCGGTGCAGCAACCACCCCCAAGCATGGCCCGGGGGCTTCTCACTGTGACGGGCCCAGCAGTGCTCTATGGACTAATCCAGAGGAAGACAGAGAGAGATACCCCCTGCACCGGTGCAGCAACGACCCCAGGCATGGCCCGGGGGCTTCTCACCGTGACGGGCCCGGGGGTTCTGGGCACACATGCGCCGCTCAGATGCGCCCTGCACTCCGGATGCACCACCAGCCGGCACTCCTTGCACTTCAGCGAGACCTTTCCAAACCTGCTCCTCTTACCACAAACAGCACAGGTTTCAACCCGGATCACCTGTGAAGAGGAAACAGAGGTGAGGGTCGCTCTCAGGGCCCCAACCCTCCCCAGGCACGAGGTCACTCCAGGGGCCTAATTAACCCTGCTCCCACCTGACCTGACCAGTCCCCTTTTCAGACCTAAGGCTGGCTCCAGACAGGAGCCTTGCCCCACACCCCTCCGAGCCTCGTCTGTAAGACTTGCAGGGTAGGACAATGCAGGATGTGAGCAGAGTTATCCATCCGAGCCTTCAGCAAGCACAGTTTGAGGACGCGTTGAACCCAGAGTGATTTCCATTATGTGCTGAACAGCCTGACACGCAGCTCTCTTCTGCATAACCCATTTCAAACCCACGAGGGTCTGGACAAGGGAGCAGAACAATTTGGTTTTTGTTCTGTTGTGTTCTGTGCTCCAGCCTCATTCCCTCATAAGAACATGCAATACTGGGTCAGACCAAGGGTCCATCAAGCCCAGTCTCCTGTTTCCATCAGTGGCCGAGCCCGGTCACAAGAACCTGGCAGGATCTCAAGGGGCAGAGAGCTCCCAGGCTGCTAATACTCAGTGAGATTGGCTTTCCTCAAGTCTCCCTGGTTAATAAACGTTTAGGGACCTTTCCAAACTAAACAAAAATAACCTCTAAAATTGTTCTAAACCTAATGTCAAAATACACAAAAAGGAACACTAAATACAGGTTTCACATGTTACAATGCTGTATAGTAACTCCTTCATTTCTATCAACATTTAATTGAATCAATCACTTCTCTTACAAATTCGGTGTTTATTTTTACATCCACCCACCAATTTACAAAGAAGCACATTCAACCTTAATTATCCCCAAATCATTTAAAGAATAGGCTCTCCTTCAGGTCTTATACCATGATGTAGAGGAATGCAGCGTATTTAAAAATCAGGAACGCGGCCCGGCTTCTCTTAGTTACATCACAGTCCCTTTAACACAAGTAACCATGCTGGTGCAGTTTCTCTCCAGCTTCCATAATGCCAAGCATGGAAAATCAGTTCCACTCCATATATATATCTATTTCTCCGTCTCCAGCAGGTGGAGGCAGTGCAGTCTTGACCTGGTCAGAGGATCCCAAAAAAAAAAAATAAAAAAAATTTATATATCACCCTGAGTGCAGCGGCCCTCCCGCAGCACCTACTACCTGGGGAGGATGGTCCCACTGGAACCTACCGACCCCCTGAACATTTTAGGCAGGACAGAAGCAGCAGCTTCGTTTCCTGATCCTTGGCAGACACTTTCAGTTCTGTGCCCTACCATTTGGTCTAGCGACGGCACCGCATACATTCACCAAAGTCGTGGTGGTGGTGGTGGCAGCAGCTCTCCGCAGGGAGGGGGTGTGCTCCACCCTTACCTGGACGATTGGCTCATCCAAGCCAAGTCGGGGGATCTCTGCAAACAGGCGGGACAAAGGGTTCTGGACAGGCTGATGCCACTTGGTTGGGTCGTCAATTATGCCAAAAGTCATCTTATTACCTCGCAGACTCTAGATTTTCTAGGGGCTTGGTTCGATACTAGAGTGGGCAAGGTTTTCCTTATGACAGAGCGCATAGACAAGCTGCAGCCTCAAGTACATCACTTCCTGGATCTCCCGGTGCCCAGGGATTATTTACAACATAAGAAAATGCCATACTGGGTCAGACCAAGGGCCCATCAAGCCCAGCATCCTGTTTCCAACAGAGGCCAATCCAGGCCACAAGAACCTGGCAAGTACCCAAACACTAAGTCTATTCCATGTAACCATTGCTAATGGCAGTGGCTATTCTCTAAGTGAACTTAATAGCAGGTAATGGACTTCTCCTCCAAGAACTTATCCAATCCTTTTTTAAACGCTGCAGAGTTTAATTGTGTGTTGAGTAAAAAAGAACTTTCTCCGATTAGTTTTAAATGTGCCCCATGCTAACTTCATGGAGTGCCCCCTAGTCTTTCTATTATCCGAAAGAGTAAATAACCGATTCACATCTACCCGTTCTAGACCTCTCATGATTTTAAACACCTCTATCACATCCCCCCTCAACCGTCTCTTCTCCAAGCTGAAAAGTCCTAATCTCTTTAGTCTTTCCTCATAGGGGAGCTGTTCCATTCCCCTTATCATTTTGGTTGCCCTTCTCTGTACCTTCTCCATCGCAATTATATCTTTTTTGAGATGCGGTGACCAGAATTGTACACAGTATTCAAGGTGGGGTCTCATCATGGAGTGATACAGAGGCATTATGACATTTTCCGTTTTATTCACCATTCCCTTTCTAATAATTCCCAACATTCTGTTTGCTTTTTTGACTGCCGCAGCACACTGAACCGACGATTTCAATGTGTTATCCACTATGATGCCTAGATCTCTTTCTTGGGTTGTAGCACCTAATATGGAACCCAACATTGTGTCATTATAGCATGGGTTATTTTTCCCTATATGCATCACCTTGCACTTATCCACATTAAATTTCATCTGCTATTTAGATGCCCAATTTTCCAGTCTCAGAAGGTCTTCCTGCAATTTACCACAATCTGCTTGTGATTTAACTACTCTGAACAATTTTGTATCATCTACAAATTTGAGTATCTCACTTGTATCTCTTTCCAGATCATTTATAAATATATTGAAAATCATGGGTCCCGATACAGATCCCTGAGGCACTCCACTGCCCACTACCTTCCACTGAGAAAATTGTCCATTTTCACAGTGGAAGTACAAGTCCTTGACTCCATTGCGTCCACTCTGGAGTTGGTTCTGTGGGCCTTTGCACATATGCGACCATTGCAAACAGCGTTACTGTCCCTCTGGGATTTGATGTCTGAGGAATTCCGTTTCCTCTTACCACTCCCAGACTCCACCAGATCTAGTCTTGGCTGGTGGCTGGTCTTGGAGCATCTGACATTTGGGGTGGATCTCAAGATACCTCAGTGGGTGATAGTCACCATTGATGCCAGCCTATCTGGCTGGGGAGCAGTCTGTCAGTCTCAGTCGGCCCAGGGACAATGGTTGGCAGTGGAAGTCCAGTGGTCTTTCAATCGTCTGGAGACCAAGGCCGTATGGCTAGCGTTGCAGTGTTTCCTTCCGCTTCTCTGCTACAGGGCCATGAGGTTATCTCAGACAATGCAATGACGGTGGCTTACATCAACCACCAGGGAGGAACCAAATGTTAGAGATCAGCTCCCCCGAGGGGTGGAGTTGGCCATCTGTTACTTCTCCGGTTAAGGAGTTAGCAATCTGTTAATGATCAGCTTCTCTGGAAGAGAGGAGTTAGCAATCTGATCAATGCTGTACCCCGAAAGGGAGGAGCTGGCAATTTATAATACTCCATAGGTGGAGATATCAATCGGTAGTGAGTTGGCTCCCCACAGAGTGACAGTCTGTACAATACAACTCTTGTGGTGGGGGAAGAGCACCCAGTGTAAGTTGGTGAATCCCTGGGCCTATGGCAGATGACACACCCCCAGGAGGATATCCTGAGAGGGACCACCAGCTAGGCTGGAGTATGGAGACAGACACGGATAGTTCTTTATTTAGACGGGTAGTAGAACCACCAGAGGTGGCAGTAGTGAGCTGATATACCCAGCAGGGCTGAAGGCCCTCAGATACTGGAACTGCAATGTCTGAGTTTGCTGAGCTGTAGAGAGAGAGACTATAGGAAGTGAGTAGACAGGGTATGCTGGATACATAACCAGTAGATGATACACTCACAATTGTAGATATCTGTAATGGCTCCTATGCAACAGAGAGTCTTCAGTATATTCAGGATCAGGAGCCTTTAGGGGAGTACTGGTTCCTAAATGAATCTGGAATAAGAACTCACAATATCTGTGTATGCGATGGCTTCTGAAATAGAAGAGTCTTTGAAGGGTTTTAGGAACATGGGCCCTCGTGGAGAGAGTACTGGCTCCTATCTGCACTCACTCAGATCTCCATACCTGCAATAAACGTCTTAGACAGAAGAGAGTCTTCAGTACTAGGAACATGGGCCCTCGTGGAGCGAGCACTGGTTCCTATTTGCAATAGAACTCACTAGGGATGTGAATCGTTTTAGGACGATTAAAATTATCGTCCGATAATTTTAATATCGTCTTAAACCGTTATGGAACACAATACAATACAGATTCTAACGATTTATCGTTATAAATCGTTAGAATCGTGAGCCGGCACACTAAAACCCCCTAAAACCCACCCCCGACCCTTTAAATTAAATCCCCCACCCTCCCGAACCCCCCCCCAAATAACTTAAATAACCTGCGGGTCCAGCGGCGGTCCGGAACGGCAGCGGTCCGGAACGGGCTCCTGCTCCTGCATCTTGTCGTCTTCGGCCGGCGCCATTTTCCAAAATGGCGCCGAAAAATGGCGGCGGCCATAGACGAAAAAGATTGGACGGCAGGAGGTCCTTCCGGACCCCCGCTGGACTTTTGGCAAGTCTCGTGGGGGTCAGGAGGCCCCCACAAGCTGGCCAAAAGTTCCTGGAGGTCCAGCGGGGGTCAGGGAGCGATTTCCCGCCGCGAATCGTTTTCGTACGGAAAATGGCGCCGGCAGGAGATCGACTGCAGGAGGTCGTTCAGCGAGGGTTCCGGCGCCTCGCTGAACGACCTCCTGCAGTCGATCTCCTGCCGGCGCCATTTTCCGTACGAAAACGATTCGCGGCGGGAAATCGCTCCCTGACCCCCGCTGGACCTCCAGGAACTTTTGGCCAGCTTGTGGGGGGCCTCCTGACCCCCACGAGACTTGCCAAAAGTCCAGCGGGGGTCCGGAAGGACCTCCTGCCGTCCAATCTTTTTCGTCTATGGCCGCCGCCATTTTTCGGCGCCATTTTGGAAAATGGCGCCGGCCGAAGACGACAAGATGCAGGAGCAGGAGCCCGTTCCGGACCGCTGCCGTTCCGGACCGCCGCTGGACCCGCAGGTTATTTAAGTTATTTGGGGGGGGGTTCGGGAGGGTGGGGGATTTAATTTAAAGGGTCGGGGGTGGGTTTTAGGGGGTTTTAATGTGCCGGTTTTTCGATTTTTTAACGATTTTTCACGATATTTTACCCCCCCAAACGGCAACAATACGATTCCCTCCCCCTCCCAGCCGAAATCGATCGTTAAGACGATCGAGGACACGATTCACATCCCTAGAACTCACTGTGTTCACGTCTGCGATCGCTTCCAGGCAGTAAGGAGTCTTCTGAGCATTCAGGGATGTTGGCCCTCGAGGAGCGAGTACCGGATCCCCTCTTAGCAGTTTGAAATCAAGAAGAGAGAGCCGGGCCCCCGAGGAGCGGGTACCCCTAGGTAAGGTGGTGGAGGCAGAGCAGCGGAGAAAGAATTCCCCTTCCTAACTCGATTTGTAGTTGCAAGCAAAGACCTTTTAAGGTGGAAGCGGATGATGTCACTATGGGGGGATGCCCCCGAGGTTCGCGCCCTTGCCGGTACAAACTCTGGCGCGCGCCCTTACGTCGTCAGGAAGATGGCGGATCTGCAGTGTCAGGCCAGCCCGGGGACTCCGGGAAGAAGCAGCGAGGAGAAGCCGCGGCAGCATCTGTCCGTCAGACTTGAAGGAAGTCACCACAGAGGTAGAGAGGGTGGAGCGAGGGCAAAAACAGGCACGAACGCAACACCAAAAGTAGTCCGGTGGCCCTCGAAGCCCAACGTCTAATGGCCGGGGCAGAACAGCACTTGTTCTTGCTGGCGACAACATTCAGGCTTCCTCAGCCACCAAACACTGGATCCTGGAGAGTGGGAGCTATCCCTGGACACGATGTCCCTCATCACCCGCTGATGGGGGGTACCCCATTTCGATCTGATGGCAACTTGGGTGAACGCCAAGTCTTCCCGTTTCTTCAGCCGCAGACAGGAACATGGAGCAGAAGGGGTCTGTGGCCTGGTGCTCCCGTGGCCAAAAGATGTGTTGCTGTACGTGTTCCCCCCATGGCCTCTCACTGGCAAGATTCTCCGGCGAATAGAGATTCATCCAGAGAGGATAATTCTTGTGGCTCCGGAATGGCCCCAGCGGCCCTGGTTTGTGGATCTCGTCAATCTAGTAGTGGACGGATCCCTACAGCTAGGCCATCTTCCAAACCTTCTGCTTCAGGGTCCTATATTTTTTGACCAGACAGATCGCTTCTGTCTAGCGGCCTGGCTTTTGAAAGGAGACGCTTGAGGAAAAAGGGGTACTCAGAAACCGTGATTACCACTCTGCTTCAATCTCGAAAGACCTCAACTTCTATGACTTATGTCTGGGTCTGGAAGGTATTTGAGTCGTGGTGCCGTGCTCATGGTGTTTTTCCCTCCGACGCGCCTCCATGCTGCAAATCCTTGCGTTCCTGCAGAGCGGTCTTAGTAAGGGGTTATCTGTTAGTTCACTTCGTGTCCAGGTCGCAACATTGGGATGCCTGAGAGGGAAGCTCCTGGGGGCAACTTTGGCGGTGCACCTGGATGTAGTCCGCTTCCTCCGAGGAGCTAAACATTTGAATCCTCCTGTCCGTCCAGTATGTCCTTCTTGGAATCTGAATTTGGTCCTCAAAGTCTTGGGTGATGTGCTGTTTGAACTACCCAAGAGGTCCACCCTGAAGGATCTCACACTGAAGACTGTTTTTGGTGGTGGTCTGTTCGGCCAGGAGGGTTTCTGAGCTACAAGCAGTTTCGTGCAGGGAACAGCTTCTGTGTATCTCCGATTTGGAGGTTTCTCTAAGGACAGTGCCCTCCTTTTTACCCAAGGTAGTTTCTGCCTTTCATGTGAATCAGTCGGTTGAGCTCCCGGCTTTTCCTGACCTCGAGAAGGTCGATCCTCAAGCCAAAGAACTCAGACATTTGGATGTCAAGGGAGTTCTATTACGTTATAGGAAAATTAGTTCTTACCTGATCATTTTCGTTCCTGTAGTACCAAGGATCAGTCCAGACCGTGGGTTAAGCCCCCGTTCCAGCAGGTGGAGACAGACCAGAGTTCTGAGGCTTACCCATAAAAGGACGGAACTCACCCAGAAACCCTCAGTATAACCATTGTCAAAGCAGAAAGGTATAAGATCAAGCAAGTAACAGGATAACTATAAATGTAATTTAAACCAACAAATAACAGTACAATTGAATGAACTGTGTAAACTAAACGCTCTTGTATAACTACCCCTGATCGTAACGATGCTTCTGGTGCCTATAAGCAAAATCCAGGAAGACTATGAAAATTATTTGAAATAATAATTTCAAATAATTCCTATAGAAGAAATCCTATAAGAAGGAAAAAGACAAAAAAATACCTGGAAAAAATCACCACGGTCTGGATCAGTCCAGACCGTGGGATGTCCCAAAGCTTCCCTACAAAGGGTGGGACCCAGATAGTCCTGCTCGAAGAACCTGCCGACCAAAGGAACCAAAGGCTGGAGCCTGAACATAGAGGCAGTTGGACGAGAAAAAGTATGAAGAGATTTCCATGTAGCCGCCCTACAAATTTCCTGCGGCGACACAGATTGAGACTCCGCCCAAGAGGTCGCTTGAGAACGCAAAGAATGAGCTTTTAGGCCTTCAGAACTGCTCGGCCCTTGCAAATGTAAGCAGAGGAAAACTCATCCTTCAACCAGCGAGCGATCATAGCTTTAGAAGCTTGCTTCCCCCTGTTGGGTCCACTCCACAGAACAAAAAGATGATCAGAGACACGAAAATCATTGGTGACCTCAAGATAACGCAATAAGACTTGATTAAGATCTAGATGACGAAGATCACCACCACCAGAGGCTCCGATATCCTCTGGAGAAAAAGCAGGAAGTTCAACAGACTGGTAAATATGAAAAGACGAAACAACCTTAGGTAAGAAAGAAGGTATGGTCTTAAGAGACGCCCGAGTCCGAAAAACGCAAGAAAAGGTCTCTAAAAGATAGAGCTTGAAGCTCGGACACTCTCCTGGCTGAACAGATAGCAACCAGGAAAACAGTCTTGAGAGTCACATGACGAAGAGATTCGAATGGAGCCGTACAAAGAGCTCGAAGAACCAAATTTAAACTCCACGAAGGACAAACAGACCGGATAGGCGGCTTTAGATGCTTAGTGACTGAGAAAAGCGAACATCCGGATGAGAGGCTACTGGCCGACCTTCAATGGAACCCAGGAGGGAACCAAGCGCAGAGACCTGAACACGCAGGGAGCTGACCGAAAAACCCTTGGAGAAACCTCGCTGAAGAAAAGAGAGTATCACCGCAACAGAAGGGGACGAACGGAAACGCCCAAATCCTCGCAGACATTTTCAAATAAACCTTCCAGACCCGGACATAGGTAAACAAAGTTGACTGCTTATGAGCCCTAAGGAGGGTAGCAATGACCTTCTTTATATCCTCTGCGTCTCTAATGTCTCCGTTCAAAAGCCATGACGCTAGACAAAAGCAATCCATCTGGTTGAAATATACGGGACCCTGACGGAGGAGATGGGGCAGATGACAGACGAAGAGGGCCGTCCGCAGTGAGATTCACTAGGTCCGCGAACCATGGCCGTCGGGGCCATTCGGGGGCCACGAGAATGACTGGTACACGATGGAGCTCTATTCTCTGAAGAACCTTCCTCACTAACGGCCATGGTGGGAACATGTAAAGAAGAACATCGGAGGGCCAGGGAAGAACCAGCGCATCCACTCCCTCTGAGCAATGCTCCCTCCACCGGCTGAAGAACTGGGGAGCCTTGGCATTGGCTAGCGTCGCCATGAGGTCTAGGTGAGGGGGACCCTACCTGCGCACTATTAGATCCATAGCTACGTCTGACAACTCCCACTCGCTGGCATCGAGATGTTGTCGACTGAGAAGTCGGCTTGGACATTCTCCTTGCCTGCTATGTGGGAAGCCACCAGGCGATCCAAGTGCCTCTCCACCCAGAGAAAAAGCTTGCTGGCCTCTAGCGCCATTAGATGACTTCGAGTCCCCCCTTGTCGATTTATGTAAGTCACCATGGTGGAATTGTTTGATAGCACTCGTAGTATCAATATCCCCTAAACCAAGCGGGTCACAGGGAGGCGGGGGGGGGGGGGGGGGAACACCCAGAACCACCCGAACCCTAAGGGTCCAGAACCAAATCAGGAGACCGCACAGGGGGGAGGGAAACCACTGAGGGGGGTCTACATCCCTTTGTAAACTTGCTAAATAAGACTCATGTAATAAAAGCACAAAATCCAATGAAAAACGGGTCCGTGCTGATTTTTTGTGGAGGGGGGGAGAGGAGAGGGGGGTCCGAGCCCCCCCGAGAGCAAACCGGGCTCAAATCGGGGGGGAAAAAAATCGGATCCCCAGCCCCCGGAGAAGCAGGAAGTTTTTCATCTGAAAACCCCCAAAATGGCCGCCGCTGACACACGTTCCTGGGACGGGAACGGCTTTGAAATTCGTCGGGGAGCCCTTCCCAGAGGTCTAAAAGGTGGTGGTTCAATAGAGGAGCCCTCACCCCCTGAAATGCACCTTGAACATACCCCTTCGCGGGAGAGTCTGGAGGCTGATTCTCCACAGGCTAAACAGCAAGATGGCCGCGGCATAGAGCAGGGAAGCAGCCGCTAAGGTATTTAAAAACAGCTGAGCTGGGAGCCCCTGAGGAGCTGGGCGGGAGATTGAACCCCGCTCCCTCCTCACAAAATAAACTGCTGCCTTTTATTTATTTGATTAAGTAAAGTATATAAAATATATATTCTGCGAAAGTGAGGGGGTTTATTTTGTATATAAATAATTCACAGAAGCAGGGGCATGAAAGTCATCCCTGAAGGCTCAACCGAGGCATGTGCATCTCGGGGCACGGCAGCAGTAAACGTGGGGAGAGGGACTGGCACCACCAGTATCACCCACACTAGGTCACCGGGAAGGGAACCTGGGCTGACAGAAATCAAGGGGCAAAGCCCCCCTAGGAACCCCAAGAGCGAGGGAGACAGAACTGTCTGCCCTGACACAGTTAGTCAGAGAAAAACTGACAAAAGGAAAACTTTTCTCTTTTTTTTTTTTTTTAAAACAATTAAGAAGTAAAGTAAATGTACATGCGTGAGCTTGCCCCAGAGAAAGAAGAAGAAAGACTACAGAGGGCAAGCTAAACAGGGAACCAAAGGGTGAGCTGTTCCACCTGCTGGAGACCGACAAATACTGAGGGTTCCTGGGTGGGTTCCGTCCTTATATGGGCAGCCTCAGAACTCTGGTCTGTCTCCACCTGCTGGAGACAGACAAATACTGAGGGTTCCAGGGTGGGTTCCTTCCTTATATGGGCTACCCTTAGAACTTTGTTCTGTCTCCACCTGCTGGAGACCGACAAATACTGAGGGTTCCTGGGTGGGTTCCGTCCTTATATGGGCAGCCTCAGAACTCTGGTCTGTCTCCACCTGCTGGAGACAGACAAATACTGAGGGTTCCAGGGTGGGTTCCGTCCTTATATGGGCTACCCTTAGAACTTTGTTCTGTCTCCACCTGCTGGAGACAGACAAATACTGAGGGTTCCTGGGTGGGTTCCGTCCTTATATGGGCAGCCTCAGAACTCTGGTCTGTCTCCACCTGCTGGAGACAGACAAATACTGAGGGTTCCTGGGTGGGTTCTGTCCTTATATGGGCAGCCTCAGAACTCTGGTCTGTCTCCACCTGCTGGAGACCGACAAATACTGAGGGTTCCTGGGTGGGTTCCGTCCTTATATGGGCAGCCTCAGAACTCTGGTCTGTCTCCACCTGCTGGAGACCGACAAATACTGAGGGTTCCTGGGTGGGTTCCGTCCTTATATGGGCAGCCTCAGAACTCTGGTCTGTCTCCACCTGCTGGAGACCGACAAATACTGAGGGTTCCTGGGTGGGTTCCGTCCTTATATGGGCAGCCTCAGAACTCTGGTCTGTCTCCACCTGCTGGAGACAGACAAATAATGAGGGTTCCTGGGTGGGTTCCGTCCTTATATGGGCAGCCTCAGAACTCTGGTCTGTCTCCACCTGCTGGAGACAGACAAACACTGAGGGTTCCTGGGTGGGTTCCGTCCTTATATGGGCAGCCTCAGAACTCTGGTCTGTCTCCACCTGCTGGAGACAGACAAACACTGAGGGTTCCTGGGTGGGTTCCGTCCTTATATGGGCAGCCTCAGAACTCTGGTCTGTCTCCACCTGCTGGAGACAGACAAATACTGAGGGTTCCTGGGTGGGTTCCGTCCTTATATGGGCAGCCTCAGAACTCTGGTCTGTCTCCACCTGCTGGAGACAGACAAATACTGAGGGTTCCTGGGTGGGTTCCGTCCTTATATGGGCAGCCTCAGAACTCTGGTCTGTCTCCACCTGCTGGAGACAGACAAATACTGAGGGCTCCAGGGTGGGTTCCGTCCTTATATGGGCAGCCTCAGAACTCTGGTCTGCCTCCACCTGCTGGAGACAGACAAATACTGAGGGTTCCTGGGTGGGTTCCGTCCTTATATAGGCAGCCTCAGAACTCTGATCTGTCTCCACCTGCTGGAGACAGAAACACTGAGGGTTCCTGGGTGGGTTCTGTCCTTATATGGGCAGCCTCAGAACTCTGGTCTGTCTCCACCTGCTGGAGACAGACAAACACTGAGGGTTCCTGGGTGGGTTCCGTCCTTATATGGGCAGCCTCAGAACTCTGGTCTGTCTCCACCTGCTGGAGACAGACAAATACTGAGGGTTCCTGGGTGGGTTCCGTCCTTATATGGGCAGCCTCAGAACTCTGGTCTGCCTCCACCTGCTGGAGACAGACAAATACCGAGGGTTCCTGGGTGGGTTCCGTCCTTATATGGGCAGCCTCAGAACTCTGGTCTGTCTCCACCTGCTGGAACGGGGGCTTAACCCATGGTCTGGACTGATCCGGGTACGTACAGGGAAAGGAAAATTGGTTCTGACCTGCTAATTTTCATTCCTGTAGTACCATGGATCAGTCCAGATGCCCACCTGGGGCAATTGCTCTGGCGAGTCCGCTCGTTCTGATCCTATTTTGCTGTTCTTGGATAAGCAGATACTTTACCGGTTGTTAAAGATTTTAGGTTCTTCTTTATTTATTCCTTTTTCAATTATACACATTTACAGACGTCAGTTCTTCTTGTCCATTGCTGATGTTATTCTTAGACTGTTTGATTTTCTACAAAATCTCTGCTTTGATACTGTTATACTGAAGACAGACAGCACTTAGCCTTAAGAGGGGGCACTCTCGAAGTTTTTCTCTGTCTCCATTTGCTGGAAGGAGGTAAAACCCAGCTGTCCTGGACTGATCCGTGGTACTACATGATCCTTGATAACTCACTCAAGTACCTGGCAGGGTCTCTGCCATGCAAGCAATGGAGCAAAACCAGGCCTGTTTGGTTGAGCAGGGATGAGGTGGCAACCCACCATGTAAATAGCTCTGAAATTGCAAATTTAAGGTTTTAGAACTGTTTAGTGAATGCCATCTGCTCCTGGGGATTTGCTGCTGTTTTCTCAGTTTGTTGTAAAACCACATCTGCCACTTCATTTTGACCCAGTTCAGATTTCTCCTCTAAAGAGAAAGCTCATGGTTAGTGAATCCCCGCGCATGCCTTCAGCTTCTCTGCTACAGCCTCCTCTTTCCCGGAGCACACCTGTCACAGCCTGATAGTCTGGCAGAACCTCTAGCATTGAAAAATAAGATATTAGTGTGATGCTGGTCCCAAATGGTCCATACTGAACCACCACCCATAGAAAGCTATGGGTTATAGTTTCTTCAGTGGTGGATAACTGATGTAGAGTGAGAGTGAGAGAGTGAGAGAGAATCCTGGGTTTGTGCCTTTAAGCTTCGCTGTGGATGGGGACCTCTAGCCTTGCAGCCAGTGCCTGCTTTCCTGTCCTCTCACGTCCTGGTCTGCCGCTCAGGGTGTGTTTCTGCTCCCTGGGGCAGAAGCCAGAGAGGTCACATTTCTTCCGTGTGCGGGAGTAACAAGACTCCTCTTAGGCTGAAGGCTTAGATTCCTGTTGGAGTCACGGAGACAATCTCCAAAATTAGGGAATTACTAGTTTTTTAATTGATGAAAAATCAATAACTAGTATAACAGGACCACTGACTGTTCATGTGAGTCTCCACATGAGATTTTATACTCAGATAAAGGATAATATTTTAACTGTGACCTAAAAAAAAAGGGTTTTTGAAAGAGGAAGAGACCTCACTACTGGTAAAGAATCTGATCAGCCAGGTCTCACAGTCACAGGTCTTGCAAGCTCTTATTGTTTCTCTCATTTTTCTTTAAAATCCCTTTACTTTGTATTCATCTTCTGTAAATTTCAATCAAACGGTAAAGCCACTCTGTCTGCATATCTTTTTTAACTGATTGATTTCTTCTTATATAGACCTCAATCGAGCAGCACTTTTCACTTTAAATGCAAAAACGCTTTTTGAAATGCTCTTGAACCAGAGACTTCAGCGTCCTTTATTCAGCTGTAACACCTGACATGTCAATGCTCTAGGAATGGAGACATCAGCGTCTTCGCCACGTTCTCTCTTCATCTATTTTACCCGACACGAATACATCGATTGTGCACTTCTCTTTAAACTTAATGCTCCATAATGAATTTTTTCTATTCTTGGCAAGACAGTGCCTCATAAAACGATGCCTTTCCTCAGCCAACGTTTCGCCAACGCTGCGGCAGGGCAGGTTTCTATTTTCAACCTTTCGTCTCGAATGGTCAAAGCCTGTTTTCTATGGAAGCTGAACCTGCCATGGACGCCCTGTTTTTGCATTTAATAAATATTGCATTACTGGATCCAGCAGTGGTGGACTGGGCTTGGGTTCATGCGAGATGGGCGATAGACTACAGAAGCCACATGCCCCTTCATCCAGGAGGGAAAATCCAGTAACGATCACTGGAAGCCCTCTGCTCAAACACTTCCAAAGAACCCCAGGAATCAGTGAAAGCTTCGGACTCCCAGCACCCAGGTACATCTTATTTCTTAGCAAGATGTTCTTATTTTGCCTTTATTGTAAGTTTAACGTTTAATTCTGCAGGCCACGGCAGGGGCCCATCGCCAAACAAAAATAAGCATCTGAATTACGCCCCCCTGTTGCTCGCTCACCGTCTTTGACATGAAGTTGTGCTGAGCAGTCTCTTGCTCCTGGGAAACGGCGCTGGGCATCTGGGTTTGAGGTGCTGGTTCTGGTTGCTGTTCAGATTCTGGTTCCAGCTCGCTGATCTGAGGCAGCGTCTCAGATTCATCACTGCTGCTCCAGACTGCGGTCTGACCTGCTTTGGAATAAATAAGGAACCACCGTCACCCAGTGGGCAAGCAGTGAGGCCCTCAGAAGATAAGTCATGTCACAAAAGAAGTGAAGCATGCAGGACGTGTACGCACTGCACAGGGAACTCTCTCCGTGACTACAGATGGATTAACAAGAATGTGGCACATCACAGCCAGAGTCACCTGCATAGGAGGGAGGGGTGGGGGAAGAGGGGAAAGAAGGAGAATGTTTACATAGGAGTGAGGGAGACCGGTCAGCGTGGAGAGAGAGAGAGTCAGCTGCAGCAGGAAGGAGAGAGAGAAAGGGAGAACTGTCAGCAGGGAGCCAGTCAGCGTGGAGAGAGAGAGTCAGCTGCAGCAGGAAGGAGAGAGAGAAAGGGAGACCTGTCAGCAGGGAGCCAGTCAGCGTGGAGAGAGAGAGTCAGCTGTAGCAGGAAGGAGAGAGAAAGGGAGACCTGTCAGCAGGGAACCAGTCAGCGTGGAGAGAGTCAGCTGCAGCAGGAAGGAGAGAGAGAAAGGGAGACCTGTCAGCAGGGAGAGCCGGCTGCGGTGGGAATGCCTGCGTTACATAGGAGTTAGGGAGACCGGTCAGCGTGGAGAGAGAGAGTCAGCTGCAGCAGGAAGGAGAGAGAGAAAGGGAGACCTGTCAGCAGGGAGCCAGTCAGCGTGGTGAGAGAGAGTCAGCTGCAGCAGGAAGGAGAGAGAGAAAGGGAGACCTGTCAGCAGGGAGCCAGTCAGCGTGGAGAGAGAGAGTCAGCTGCAGCAGGAAGGAGAGAGAAAGGGAGACCTGTCAGCAGGGAGCCAGTCAGCGTGGAGAGAGAGAGAGAGTCAGCTGCAGCAGGAAGGAGAGAGAAAGGGAGACCTGTCAGCAGGGAGCCAGTCAGCGTGGAGAGAGAGAGAGAGTCAGCTGCAGCAGGAAGGAGAGAGAGAAAGGGAGACCTGTCAGCAGGGAGCCAGTCAGCGTGGAGAGAGAGAGTCAGCTGCAGCAGGAAGGAGAGAGAAAGGGAGACCTGTCAGCAGGGAGCCAGTCAACGTGGAGAGAGTCAGCTGCAGCAGGAAGGAGAGAGAGAAAGGGAGACCCGGCTGCGGTGGGAATGCCTGCGTTACATAGGAGTTAGGGAGACCGGTCAGCGTGGAGAGAGAGAGTCAGCTGCAGCAGGAAGGAGAGAGAGAAAGGGAGACCTGTCAGCAGGGAGCCAGTCAGCGTGGTGAGAGAGAGTCAGCTGTAGCAGGAAGGAGAGAGAGAAAGGGAGACCTGTCAGCAGGGAGAGCCGGCTGCCGTGGGAATGCCTGCGTTACATAGGAGTGAGGGAGACCAGTCAGCGTGGAGAGAGAGAGTCAGCTGCAGCAGGAAGGGGAGAGAGAAAGGGAGACCTGTCAGCAGGGAGCCAGTCAGCGTGGAGAGAGAGAGTCAGCTGCAGCAGGAAGGAGAGAGAGAAAGGGAGACCTGTCAGCAGGGAGCCAGTCAGCGTGGAGAGAGAGAGTCAGCTGCAGCAGGAAGGAGAGAGAGAAAGGGAGACCTGTCAGCAGGGAGCCAGTCAGCGTGGAGAGAGAGAGTCAGCTGTAGCAGGAAGGGGAGAGAGAAAGGGAGACCTGTCAGCAGGGAGCCAGTCAGCGTGGAGAGAGAGAGTCAGCTGCAGCAGGAAGGAGAGAGAAAGGGAGACCTGTCAGCAGGGAGAGCCGGCTGCGGTGGGAGCGCCTGCGTGGGAGAGCTTCAATAGTTGACGCTGCCTGGATTGGACCCCCGCTGTCAGGAATCATCTTGATACTTTGGGTCACCACGGGCTCATTTATCTGCAAACAAAAAAAAAAATGAACAAGTCTGTAAGGAGGGAGGAGTGTGCGCAACGAGCAAGGTGTTCTCATCCAGCCCAGGACCCTCCGTCAGCCGCAGTGGCAACCGACATGCAGTATATGCTGCTTATCTACTCTCTCACGTCACCTTTCCAACTACTCTGACCATTAAAAGAACACCCTCAGTAATAGCAGCATCCGTTACCTGTGCATAAAAGGCACCGAGTGCCCACAGGAGCAGGCGGAGGCAGGAACCAGCGACGAAAGCAGAAAAAGCATTGGGGAGGAAAAAGCAGACTGACGGCAGAGAAGAACTTTATGGTCCACGTGCTCTGCCTAATTCTCTTCCTAGTGCAATGCCATGGATGCAGTCCATCGCCGGCTTTTTGCTTCCACAACTAGAGAATCTGGGCTATGCTCTTCCAGGCCTTCCTGAAGTCCAATGTCCTCTCTGTCTCCACCTCCCCCGGGAGGCCATGCCAGGATCCCACCCCCCTTTCTGTATACAAACGTCTACCATCTTAGCGCTTCTCACTACCAGGTCTTCCTCAAGCATTCGTTCCTCTGAGGCAGCTTCCAAGTTAAGCCTTCTGAGCCTGGAGTCAGGCCACGACACAACCTCTGCAGCAACCACAAATATTCCCCTCCCGCGACCATCCCAGAGCCAGCAACACTCACATTCAGTCTGAGGCAGCAGAACCGTGAAAAATATGCTCAATAGCACGAGAAGAGGCAGCCACGCTTCTGTGGAAACTCGTACCCAAACCACACTGAGGGAATAAAACAGCGTCCCTCTTCGTGGCGGAGACTGCGGCCTGTGCACCTTTCTGAGGCGCAGAGAGTGCGGGGTAACGTCCATTAGGCCTAGCCTGGTGCTATTTATGATTGGGGATTAGTATGCTTTCAATGCTCCCAGCTAAGGATTTGGCTCTGCTTGTAAATGCTGTATTGATTAAATTTGTTCCCTTTGTAAACAAATTTTTCTAAGTGTGTAGGTGTTAAAACTTCTAATGAAAATATCGGTAAGGAGGAGGAGAAAGATCTGGCAGTAAACCTCCCCGAGGAGCTGAAGGAAGCCAGAGAGTAATAAAGCAGCAGGGAAAGCTGACCGCATGCTCGGGAAGGAGGAGGCTACATGTCCCTCGCAGAGGTCACCTTGAGTCTCGTGCTCGGTTCTGGAGCCTGCACCACTGCAAGGACATTGAGAGAGGCCAGAAGTGGGTCAGAAAAGCTAAAATGATACAGGACCTGCAACCAAAGCCATAGCCAGGGGCCTAAGAACTCAAGGAACCCTCCCTGGCTGGGAATCCTCTCTGGAGGCAGTATCCAGGGTCTCAAGGAACCCACCCTGGCTGGGAATCCTCTCTGGAGGCAGTATCCAGGGTCTCAAGGAACCCTCACTGGCTGGGAATCCTCTCTGGAGGCAGTATCCAGGGTCTCAAGGAACACCCACTGGCTGGGAATCCTCTCTGGAGGCAGTATCCAGGGTCTCAAGGAACCCCCACTGGCTGGGAATCCTCTCTGGAGGCAGTATCCAGGGTCTCAAGGAACCCCCACTGGCTGGGAATCCTCTCTGGAGGCAGTATCCAGGGTCTCAAGGAACCCTCCCTGGCTGGGAATCCTCTCTGGAGGCAGTATCCAGGGTCTCGAGGAACCCTCCCTGGCTGGGAATCCTCTCTGGAGGCAGTATCCAGGGTCTCGAGGAACCCTCACTGGCTGGGAATCCTCTCTGGAGGCAGTATCCAGGGTCTCAAGGAACCCTCCCTGGCTGGGAATCCTCTCTGGAGGCAGTATCCAGGGTCTCCGGAAGGGGGGAATCAGAGGCCGATATTCTGTGGCATTTGTCCAGCTAAATTCACACTCAACCAGACAAATGGCAGGGACAATTATATAATGAGGCAGGGTGAGGTGGCTATTTCAGGCGGCAGAATTTTGAGACTGCAAAAAATGCCCCTCTCAGAAAGCCAATGTGGTGTTTGCCTCACCCCACCTGCCCCTGCAAAAGAACGGAGAGAGAGAGAGCGCGCGTGCATGTGTGTGTGTGAGAGTGCTGGGAGTGTGTGTGCATGCGTGTGTGAGAGTGTGCTGGGAGTGTGTGTGCGTGCGTGAGAGAGTGCTGGGAGTGTGTGTGCGCGTGTGAGTGTGTGTGCGTGTGAGAGAGGCAGCGTGCTTGTGTGAGGGTGCTGGGAGTGTGTGTGTGTGTGTGTGGGCTTGGTGAGAGAGGTAACGGTGGTGGGGCCGCTTGGCAATAGTGATCATAATATGATCAAATTTGATTTAATGACTGGAAGAGGAACAATGTGCAAATCCACGGCTCTCGTGCTAAACTTTCAAAAGGGAAACTTTGATAAAATGAGAAAAATTGTTAGAAAAAAACTGAAAGGAGCAGCTACAAAAGTAAAAAATGTCCAAGAAGCGTGGTCATTGTTAAAAAATACCATTCTAGAAGCACAGTCCAGATGTATTCCACACATTAAGAAAGGTGGAAAGAAGGCAAAACGATTACCGGCATGGTTAAAAGGGGAGGTGAAAGAAGCTATTTTAGCCAAAAGATCTTCATTCAAAAATTGGAAGAAGGATCCAACAGAAGAAAATAGGATAAAGCATAAACATTGGCAAGTTAAATGTAAGACATTGATAAGACAGGCTAAGAGAGAATTTGAAAAGAAGTTGGCTGTAGAGGCAAAAACTCACAGTAAAAACTTTTTTAAATATATCCGAAGCAGAAAGCCTGTGAGGGAGTCAGTTGGACCGTTAGATGATCGAGGGGTTAAAGGGGCACTTAGAGAAGATAAGGCCATCGCGGAAAGATTAAATGATTTCTTTGCTTCGGTGTTTACTGAAGAGGATGTTGGGGACGTACCCGTAATGGAGAAGGTTTTCATGGGTAATGATTCAGATGGACTGAACCAAATCACGGTGAACCTAGAAGATGTGGTAGGCCTGATTGACAAACTGAAGAGTAGTAAATCACCTGGACCGGATGGTATACACCCCAGAGTTCTGAAGGAACTAAAAAATGAAATTTCAGACCTATTAGTAAAAATTTGTAACTTATCATTAAAATCATCCATTGTACCTGAAGACTGGAGGAGAGCAAATGTAACCCCAATATTTAAAAAGGGCTCCAGGGACGATCCGGGGAAACTACAGACCGGTTAGCCTGACTTCAGTGCCAGGAAAAATAGTGGAAAGTGTTCTAAACATCAAAATCACAGAACATATAGAAAGACATGGTTTAATGGAACAAAGTCAGCATGGCTTTACCCAGGGCAAGTCTTGCCTCACAAATCTGCTTCACTTTTTTGAAGGAGTTAATAAACATGTGGATAAAGGTGAACCGGTAGATGTAGTGTATTTGGATTTTCAGAAGGCGTTTGATAAAGTTCCTCATGAGAGGCTTCTAGGAAAAGTAAAAAGTCATGGGATAGGTGGCGATGTCCTTTCGTGGATTGCAAACTGGCTAAAAGACAGGAAACAGAGAGTAGGATTAAATGGCAATTTTCTCAGTGGAAGGGAGTGGACAGTGGAGTGCCTCAGGGATCTGTATTGGGACCCTTACTGTTCAATATATTTATAAATGATCTGGAAAGAAATACGACGAGTGAGATAATCAAATTTGCAGATGACACAAAATTGTTCAGAGTAGTTAAATCACAAGCAGATTGTGATAAATTGCAGGAAGACCTTGTGAGACTGGAAAATTGGGCATCCAAATGGCAGATGAAATTTAATGAGGATAAGTGCAAGGTGATGCATATAGGGAAAAATAACCCATGCTATAATTACACAATGTTGGGTTCCATATTAGGTGCTACAACCCAAGAAAGAGATCTAGGTGTCATAGTGGATAACACATTGAAATCGTCAGCTCAGTGTGCTGCGGCAGTCAAAAAAGCAAACAGAATGTTGGGAATTATTAGGAGGGGAATGGTGAATAAAACGGAAAATGTCATAATGCCTCTGTATCGCTCCATGGTGAGACCGCACCTTGAATACTGTGTACAGTTCTGGTCGCCGCATCTCAAAAAAGATATAATTGTGATGGAGAAGGTACAGAGAAGGGCTACCAAAATGATAAGGGGAATGGAACAACTCCCCTATGAGGAAAGACTAAAGAGGTTAGGACTTTTCAGCTTGGAGAAGAGACGACTGAGGGGGGATATGATAGAGGTGTTTAAGATCATGAGAGGTCTAGAACGGGTAGATGTGAATTGGTTATTTACTCTTTCGGATAATAGAAAGACTAGGGGGCACTCCATGAAGTTAGCATGGGGCACATTTAAAACTAATCAGAGAAAGTTCTTTTTCACTCAACGCACAATTAAACTCTGGAATTTGTTGCCAGAGGATGTGGTTAGTGCAGTTAGTATAGCTGTGTTTAAAAAAGGATTGGATAAGTTCTTGGAGGAGAAGTCCATTACCTGCTATTAAGTTCACTTAGAGAATAGCCACTGCCATTAGCAATGGTTACATGGAATAGACTTAGTTTTTGGGTACTTGCCAGGTTCTTATGGCCTGGTTTGGCCTCTGTTGGAAACAGGATGCTGGGCTTGATGGACCCTTGGTCTGACCCAGTATGGCATGTTCTTATGTTCTAATACAGAATATGAACTCTGCCACATCGTCAAACTTCACAGCTCTTTGTGTCTTACGATCCTACATCCTGGGCAGAGCAGACACCAAATGTGCATTCAGCAAGGCTGCACATCAGTAGGCTTTAGACTCTCAGACTCCATATCAGCCATGCTAAATATCCGCCTGCCTCCCCGGAAAGTTGAATACCTGAATAGAATAAGCTCTAGAAACAGTTGAGGCGGTTCACGCAGCAACACCCACACACATGGACAGAGGGGCTAAATGGTCTTCTAGCTCCAGATGACATAACCCACATATCATGGATGATTCAACCTTGCTATCTACGGCAACCACCATTTACAGAAAGCAAGCTTTGTTTACAGAGGGACTGGTGGATCCCTGGAAGAGGCACTAACATAGGAGGTGCCAAACACACGAGAGACGTTAAACAAGCTTGGGACAGACACAAAGCAGTAGTCAGGGTAGACTGGGGGTGGTGGGAGAGGAGGTAGAGTTTGGCTTCAATAAAATTTCACATGACTAAGAAAGAGAGCATCAGTACGGCTGCAGAAGGCTTCAGGTGACCTGCTTGGAGCGGCCATGGTTATGGTGGTAACGTCACCCGTGGCCTGTACAAGTATTTCACACAGCAGCCTCACTGGTTCTGGCGATTCTCTGGATTATTACAAAGCCTGGGAATAAGATGGGATAAGTACGAGCCAACGAGGAAGGCAAACCCTGGAATAGGAGCAGGAGCTCATTTAAGGGATGCTCTCTAGCCCAAGGATCCTTCCCAGACGATCTCAAAATGGCCTCAATCTCACCTCTCCTAAAGAAACCCAACCTTGACCCAAAGGACCCCATCAACTTCCGCCCCATAGCTAACCTCCCATTCATCGCCAAGATCATGGAAAAACTTGTTAACACTCAACTCTCAAACTACATAGAAGACAACAATCTCCTCTTCGCCCCACAACACGGATTTCGAAAAAATCGAGGCACAGAATCTCTCCTCATCTCTTTGACAGACCATATACTATTGGGCCTTGACAAAGGAAACTCGTTCCTACTAATCTTGCTAGACCTATCCGCAGCGTTTGATACGGTCAACCATGCCATCCTCCTAAACCTATTGTCATCCATAGGAATCAGCGGCACCGTCTTCTCCTGGTTTAAAACCTTTCTCAACAATAGAGGTTACAAAGTTAAACTCCAAAACAAGGAATCCTCAAGATTTGACTCTGCTATAGGAGTCCCACAAGGTTCTTCACTATCCCCGACTCTATTCAATATTTACCTTCTTCCTCTATGCCAACTTCTCACTGACCTCAATCTAAAGTTTTTCCTATACGCAGATGATATTCAAATCATCATCCCTATTAAAAGACACTTACTCTAATGCTCTTGACTACTGGGAATCATGCCACCAAAAAATCAAACAACTACTCAACAGCCTACACCTCATCTTAAATTCCTCCAAGACTGAGATCCTACTCATCTCGCCTGAAAACACAAACAACAGTACTCTTCCTTCCAATCTTCTTACCACACAAACCAGAGACCTAGGAGTGATAATAGATAACCGGCTAAACTTCAAGGCACACATCAATAAAACAACTAAAGACTGCTTCTATAAACTCCAGGTCCTAAAAAGGATAAGACCTCTTTTCCACGCTCACGATTTCAGAACGATCATCCAAGCAGTCATTTTCTCGAAACTGGACTACTGCAATTCCCTATTGCTAGGTCTACCTTCATCCTACTCCAAACCACTCCAGATGGTGCAAAATTCAGCAGCCCGTATTCTGACAGGCACAAGGAAAAGAGACCACATCTCCCCCGTCTTGAAAGAGCTACATTGGTTACCCATATACTTCCGCATCATGTATAAGGCCTTAACCATCATCTATAAAACTATACATCAACTCACCACTCTCGATCTCCAATTCCCTCTCCAATTACATAATTCTACTAGACCTACCAGAGATGCTTATAGAGGCTCCCTACTAGTTCCCCCAGCGAAAACGACCAAACACATCACCCTAAGAGATCGCGCCACCTCCACAGCTGGCCCTCTACTGTGGAATTCCATTCCTACAGACCTCAGACAGGAGCCATGCCTCCCAACATTTAGGAAAAAACTTAAGACTTGGTTATTCAAGCAAGCTTTTCCGGACACAACCTAATGACACAATCCAATGACTCATAAAACACCTTGCCGTTTGTATTTAATATTTATTCTATACTACATTTATATTGTATTTTGTTAACTAGTCTCTCCTCTCTTCTTCCTTCCAAGTTCGGCTTCCCTTGTTAAATGTAACTGTACCTTCTGTCACCACAGTTCTAGTTCCATGTATTTATTATCATTTTTTTGTATTTATTGCACCCCCGTTCTATGTAAACCAGCAAGATATGTTTTCATGATTGCCGGTATATAAAAACTCTAAATAAATAAAATAAATAAAAAAATAAGTATGGAAATGTCTCTGTTCATCATCTCCCCAGAGAGGAAGGAAAGGGTGAGAAGGGTGGAACAATTGCTTATCATCTGCCCGGTTATCCCCTTGCTTCCCCAACACTGGAGACAGATCTTAGAGCAGTTCTCTGATGATGTCCAGGTTGTAAAAACCGTGACAGAGGGGAAAGGTATAGCCAGCTCTGTACAAGGAACTGGTAAGGCCTGACCTGGCTCGTGCTGGAGGCCATAGCTCGGAAGAGAAATAAGGAGCAGAGCTAGCAAAATGGTGCAGATCCGACATCAAAATCCCAGGACCTAAACAGGCATGGAAATAGTCAGATACCTCAAAAGCTGCAAAGACCCAAGTCAGAAACGTTTATCATCCGCAAGAGGCCATGTGAGGCTTAGAGCCAGGAAACAGATCTACCCAGAGGATGGAGGCAAGGCCAAGATGCAGTAACAACCCAAGAGGTCCTGGGTCAGACACGGAAGAAGTGCAGGTGAAGCCAGAGATAGAGGAGGGAAGGAGCCTGGATAAGGGCCCTCCAGTCTTACCCCAATGCCATGCGTTACCGATGGGCCAAGGGAAGAAGGCGTGAGAGATCGAGGGGGTTATCGTATCCTCCTCATCACGGCAGGTGGGAGTTTAAATAAGAGCCGCAGCCCTTCCTATCCATCGTCCAGAGCAGGACGAGGCTGCAGCGCTGCTGTATTCATCTCGAGAACAAAGTTTTACGTTCTAGAAGATTGCAATGGGGGTAGAACAGGAAATCTTGAACTCTAAGCCACCTGCAAAACGTCATCCCTCAGTATTACCAAGATTGTAATAAAAATGGATCGTAAACAGGCACTTCCTTCAGCAGACAGGAGATGGCGCAAGAGGGCCAGGTGGATGTTTTCATGGAAGCAGAGTCTCCCTGGCTCTCTCTCTCCCCCCATCCTGAGCACATCCTGCTTCCCTAGCCCGTCACCCTCTGTGTAACAGCTCTCTCTCCCCATCCCGAGCACATCCTGCTTTCCTAGCCCGTCACCCTCTGTGTAACAGCTCTCTCTCCCCATGCCGAGCACATCCTGCTTTCCTAGCCCGTCACCCTCTGTGTAACAGCTCGCCGCCCCACCTCCTGTTAAACTCCTTGCAGTGGGAAGCGCTCCTGTGTTTCAGAGGCTTTAGAAGGCATCCTGACCCCTCGGGGCCTTTCTACCAGCTCACGCTCTCACCTGCGCGTGGTCCTTTCCGTGGCCCTTCCTGTGGCCTGCCACCTTTCTCAGGACCACAGCAGCAGCAGCAGAAGCTGCACCTTCTGGAAACAGAGACCCCCGGCTCTTTCCGGGCCTGCAGGATTTTGCCGGGGAGGGGTCTGGCTGAGAAAGGCCAGCGCTGTTTCGAGGTTGCGTGCAGCAGAAGTGCCGAGCCTCAGCCCTGCGGCAGAGGGCCACCTCTCCCGCACCCCTCTCTCCACGCCAGAAGTGGTGCCCTGGCGCCAGCCCCTGCCCACACTCACCGGCTCGGCTGCTGCGGCGACAGCGTTTGTCTTGGTACGTTTCGCAGGTACCGGAGGTCCAACAAGAGGAGCCAGGGACCAATGCTGAAGAAAACAAACACAAAACACAGAGTCAGAGGTGCTGCCCAGCCCCTAAAACCCAGAGCATCGTTCCCCACCTCGCCCCCCTTCCCAGACGTCCCGACAGGCACCATCCCCCCAAGCCAGCGCTGGGCAGGGGGCGGAGGTCCCTCCCCTCCCCGCAGCCTCCGTGCACGACGATGCCGTTTCTATCGATTTGGGGTTTTGCCTGCTGATAGATGGAGTCCCTGTCCCGGGCTGGTCATTAATATAACAGAACTGAGCGAGCGAGCGCGCGCGCGGGGAGCGATGGAGATTTATTGCTGTTCATTTACACATTCATACAGTGCATGTTTGATCAGCGTGATTTAAGAGGGGGCCGGGCACGGGCAGCCCGGGCTGACTGAATTATTAAAAGCCGTGCCGCAGCACCTGCCATGGCCTCCAGCCTCCTTTCATGTCGCAGCCTCCAAAGAACGTGGCTCGGTGCAGATTGAATCAGTGTTTAGGAAACGTGCCCCATTACACAAGCAGTCACAACAATTAACAGAGAAAAGCAACTAAACAATTAAGCATCTTTCTAAAAAAAAACAAAAAAAAAAAACAGAGCCTTCCACGCGTTCCCCTCCCTCAGATCCCCCTGCAACGCATTCAGCTTTTTACTGAGTGAGTAAGGCTGCAATGCAAAACAGAGAGCGGCAGCCCCCGGTCCTGACCCGGCCCAGCCTCTCCTCCCTGGAAACATCACAACAACAAGAGGCTTCCCAAAACCTATGCTGATCCTTCAGGGGCCGCTGGAGTCACGTTCTTCTGCCCCAAACGCGATCGCAGAAGAGAGAAAGCAAGCAGGACTGAAGGTCGCAGGTGTCCTGGCCCAAAAGCCTCAAATCCGCACTGAACCCTGCGGATACCACGGAATACAAAAAAGTTTTATAATAAATACGAGTCTGCCAACGCGCGCCATACCACGCTCTAGAACAAGGCCACGGACTCTGCGGTTCCGTGGCCTTGTTCTAGAGCGTGGCATGGCGCAGTAAAGGACAGCGAGCCGGGGGAGATCCTAGCAGCTCTCTCCTGGGGGCTCTGCGGGCAGGGCCGGTTATTTGTGGAGTATTTCACATTTCTGGGCATGGTGCAGGGACTCCAGCAAACCCTGCAGCGGGCACTGTGACTTAGGCTGGGTTATCTTCCCTGCTGCCTAGGATTTCTATTGCAGGATAATTTGGGTTTTTGAAAAACTAATTTGTAGGAAGCCTGGTGTAACCCTGGATACAGGGCATGGGGAACTCTGTCTGGGGTTGCCCAGGTTGGGGGACCTTCCGGTGTCGTAGACCAACATTACGCCGAACATGTTTCACCAAAAAGCAAGCAAGCATCTTCAGGGAGCTTTTTCCCCAGAGAAGTTAAACAGCGAGGAATCGCTGGTGTGTGGACCGGTTATCAGCAGAAACTCAGCGTAAGCGCCCACAAGCACCATCTCCGTATGGCGAGGCTGCTTAAGGGGTGAAACAGTTAAGACGGCGCTTGCTGCTCATGCTGCTTTTCTGGTCATCACACAACGGGTCCACGCATCGGCGATTCCTTCCTGTTAACTATTGGGTGTCTTTTTCTATCATTATAAGCAGTGAATGTTTTTTGGGGAAACTGAACTAATATGGATATATTTGACATTCAGCTCCTTTGAGAAATCTTTCTATTGTACCTACTGCTTATTAAGTGTACTAGATATCTAATTTTATGTCATCATGCTCATTGGTAAGAAACGAATTGCCATACTGGGTCAGACCAAGGGTCCATCAAGCCCAGCATCCTGTTTCCAACAGAGGCCAATCCAGGCCACAAGAACCTGGCAATTACCCAAACACTAAGTTTGATGCTAGTAATAGCAGTGGTTATTCTCTAAGTCAACTTGAATAGCAGCAGGTAATGGACTTCTCCTCCAAGAACTTACCCAAACCTTTTTTGAACCCAGCTACACTAACTGCACTAACCACATCCTCTGGCAACAAATTCCAGAGCTTTGTTGTGCGTTGAGTGAAAAAGAATTTTCTCCGATTAGTTTTAAATGTGCTACTTGCTAACTTCATGGAGAGCCCCCTAGTCCTTCTATTATTCGAAAGTGAAAATAACCGAGTCACATCTACTCGTTCAAGACCTCTCATGATCTTAAAGACCTCTATCATATCCCCCCTCAGCCGTCTCTTCTCCAAGCTGAAAAGTCCTAACCTCTTTAGTCTTTCCTCATAGGGGAGCTGTTCCATCCCCTTTATCATTTTGGTTGCCCTTCTCTGTACCTTCTCCATCACAATTATATCTTTTTTGAGATGCAGCGACCAGAATTGTACACAGTATTCAAGGTGCGGTCTCACCATGGAGCGATACAGAGGCATTATGACATTTTCCGTTCTATTAACCATTCCCTTCCTAATAATTCCTAATATTCTGTTTGCTTTTTTGACTGCCGCAGCACACTGAGCCGACGATTTCAATGTGCTATCCACTATGACGCCTAGATCTCTTTCTTGGGTTGTAGCACCTAATATGGAACCCAACATTGTGTAATTATAGCATGGGTTATTTTTCCCTATATGCATCACCTTGCACTTATCCACATTATTTATTTATTTATTTTATTTATGAACTTTTATTTACCGACATTCGTGAAGCACATCATGCCGGTTTACAGTGAACTGAAAGGAGGAAAATTACAATAAAACAAGAGAGGGGGAGGGGGAAAAGGCGAGACGAGGAAAGGGGGAGAGGAAGGGGACAGGGAGGAGATGGAAAAGGCAGTAAAGATTGAGAAAAATAAAACAAATAGAGGAACTATATACAATTGAAAATATATACAGTTACAATCAACTTATGTAGTACTAACATGGTACTATAAAAGACCGGCAATGTTTTATCATTTAGATGGTTGTTCTCTTAAATATAAAGTATTTAGGGGGAGGGGGCAAAAGGGAAAGGAGGTCGAGTAGTGGAACTGAGTAAGGGAGGTAGTTTATGTTTGGTTTGCCTCGGAGTAGGCCTGTCGGAAGAGCCATGTCTTGACTCCTTTCTTGAATTTGTGTAGGGATGGCTCTAGGCGGAGGAAGGTGGGAAGGGAGTTCCAGAGGGTGGGACCAGCGATAGAGAAGGCCCTCTCTCTGGTAAGTGATAAATGCGCAGAGGGATAAATTTCATCTGCCATTTGGATGCCCAATCTTCCAGTCTTGAAAGGTCCTCCTGCAATTTATCACAATCTGCTTGGGATTTAACTACTCTGAATAATTTTGTATCATCCGCAAATTTGATTATCTCACTCGTCGTATTTCTTTCCAGATCATTTATAAATATATTGAACAGTAAGGGTCCCAATACAGATCCCTGAGGCACTCCACTGCCCACTCCCTTCCACTGAGAAAATTGTCCATTTAATCCTACTCTCTGTTTCCTGTCTTTTAGCCAGTTTGCAATCCACGAAAGGACATCACCACCTATCCCATGACTTTTTACTTTTCCTAGAAGCCTCTCATGAGGAACTTTGTCAAACGCCTTCTGAAAATCCAAGTATACTATATCTACCTGTTCACCTTTATCCACATGTTTAATAACCCCTTCAAAAAAATGAAGCAGATTTGTTAGGCAAGACTTCCCTTGGGTAAATCCATGTTGACTGTTTTCCATTAAACCATGTCTTTCTAAAAGCTCTGCGATTTTGATCTTGAGAATAGTTTCCACTATTTTTCCCGGCAATGAAGTCAGGCTCACTGGTCTATAGTTACCCAAATTGCTCCGGAGTCTTTTTTAAATATTGAGGTTACATTGGCCACCCTCCAGTCTTCAGGTACAATGGATGATTTTAATGATAGGTTACAAATTTTAACTAATAGATCAGAAATTTCATTTTTTAGTTCCTTCAGTACCCTAGGATGCACACCATACAGTCCAGGTGATTTGCTACTCTTTAGTTTGTCGATCTGGCCTACTACATCTTCCAGGTTCACAGTGTTTTCGTTCAGTTCGTCTGATTCATCACCCCTGAAAACCATCTATGGAACTGGTATCTCCCCAACATCCTCATTAGTAAACACGGAGGCAAAGAATTCATTTAGTCTTTCTGCAATGGCCTTATCTTCCCTAAGAGCCCCTTTAACCCCTCGTCATCTAATGGTCCAACCGACTTCCTCACAGGTTTGCTTCAGATATATTTTTAAAAGTTTTTATTATGAGTTTTTGCCTCTATGGCCAACTTCATTTCAAATTCTCTCTTCGCCTCTCTTATCAATGTTTTACACTTAACTTGACAATGCTTATGTTTTATCCTATTTTCTTCCGATGGATCCTTCTTCCAATTTCTGAAGGATTTTTTTTGGCTAAAATAGCCTCTTTCACCTTTTAACCATAACAGTAATCGTTTTGCCTTCCTTCATGTGTGGAATACATATGGACTGCACCTCTAGGATTGTATTTTTAAACAATGCCCATGCCTGTTGAACACTTAACCTTTCCAGCTGTACCTTTCAGTTTTTTTCTATTTTCCTCATTTTAATCAAAGTTTCCCTTTTGAGCTATAGATTTACTTATTGTCCCCCTTCCAGTTATTAGTTTAAATTTGATCATGTTATGATCACTGTTGCCAAATGGCCCCACAGTTACCCTCTCTCACCAAATCCTGCGTTCCACTAAGAATTAAATCTAAAATAGCTCCCGCCTGAACCAATTGCTCCATGAAGCAGTCATTTATTACATCCAGGAACTTTGTCTCTAGCAAGTCCTGATGTTACATTTACCCAGTCAATATTGGGATAATTGAAATCTCAGATTATTATTGCACTGCCGAATTGGTTAGTGTCTCTGATTTCTCTAAGCATTTCATGGATTACAAACTGGTTAAAAAGACAGGAAACTGAATTAAATGATTATTTTTCACAGTTGAAAAAGGTAAACAGTGGAGTGCCTCGGGTTTTGTACTGGGAGTTGTGCTTTAATAAATGAACTGGTAGAAGAAATGATGCATGAGGTGATCAAAATTTGCAGACAAAATTATTCCATGTAGTAAAAATCACAAGCCACTTTGAGAAATTGCAGGACTTTGTGAGACTTGAAGACTGGGCATCCAAATGACAGCTGAAATTTAATGGGGACAAATGCAAAATGAGACGTATGGAGAAAAGTAACTCACACTGCAGTTACACAGTGTTAGGTTTCATATTAGCAGGAAAAAGGACATCGTGGACAATACTTTGAAATCCTTGGCTCAGTGTGTGGTGGAAGTGATCAAAAGAATAAACAATGTTAGGATTTATTAGAAAGGAAAGGAATGAATAATAAAAAAGAGACTATCATAATGCCTCTGTATCGCTTCATGGTGACTGCATCTAGAGTACTGTGTGCACTTCTGGTCACCTCATCTTAAAAAGGATAGAGCTGCACTGGAGAAAGTGCACAGAAGGGCGATCAAAATAGGGGAAGGCTAAGGAAGTTAGGGCTATTCACCTTGGAGAAGAGACGACTGAGGGGGGATATGATAGAGGTCTATAAAAACTTGGAGTGGACTAGAATGGGTTAAGTTTGAATTGGTTATTTACTCTTTCGGAAAACAGAAGGACTAGGGGGCACTCCATAAAATTAGCAAGTAGCTTATTTAAAACAAGTCAGATACATTATTTTCTCTCAATGCATAAAGCAGCTCTGGAAGTCATTGCCAGAGGATGTGGTTATGGCAGTTGGTTTAGCTGGGTTTAAAAAAGGTTTTGCTAAGCTCCTAGAACAGAAGTCCATAAACTGTGACTTGAATTAGCCACTGTTGGAAACAGGATACTGAGCTTGAAGGACCCTTGGTCTGACCTAGTATAGCATCTCTTATGTTCTTAATATTCTTTTTGCGAGATTGAAGAGTAGCATATGTCACTATGTTGATGGGTCTCGAAGCACATCCATCTCCACTGGTAGAGGAGTTTTTCAGCTGTTCCTCACCAGGGACTATTGGATCCTCAAGGTTGTGGAGCGTGACCACTGTTCACACTTCTCCCTTCTCCCAGAGGGACACCATTGTCTGGTCTTCAGTTCGAGCCCCCTTGATTGTCCCAACTTCATCTCCATGTGCTGTCATTCCTTCAACAGGCGATAAGAGTCTGTTCCTCCCAAGCAGCATAGCAAGGGGTCCTCTTCCCACTGTTCTTTCCATCTCTAAGAGCTCAAACCCCTTGAGACCTCTCTGGGATATACAAAGGTTAATCAGCAGGAAGGAGTTAAAAGATGAATGCCCTCCATGTCAGCGTGTCCTTTTTCAGATCAGAGAACTGGATGGTTGCTACAGATCCGATGGCATCCTCCCTCTGGCAGCACATTTGTGCCGCCAGGGAATCTGCATCTTTCCACACCTAGAATGGATGACAAGACAGCCTCAAGCAAGGGTCCTGGACTCAGCCCTTGAAAACATTATTGCTTCAGGGAATTGATAGATTTGGTGGCAGAGGTTACATTCTTCCATCAGAAAGGGTTTTCTGCCTTGGGTACTGGTCCAGATCTTGCTGCGGTTAGGCCAGACCACTGCCGGTTGATAATTCTTGTTTTGGTCTCATGGTAACAGGCACGTAGTTCCCTTGTACATCTAAACCAGAGAACTTTCCGGTAGGACTTCTCCTCTCATTGGATTCATCTACATCAAACCTTTTCATGCTTGTGTTTCCTCAGTGATGAAGACATGCTTTCATTAGTTTTGGGAATGCGTTCTAAGTTTTTTTCCTCATCAGGTGTCGCTAGTTCTTCCTGCCTCAGAGACCATAGTCGGTAACAGAACGTTTTTTTCCCAGTCAAGCCTCTTGGAGCTGCAAGCCATTCAGGGTTGCACTGAGCATTCCCTCATCTCATGCAAGGAATGAGATGTTTGATCCTACCAATCAAGTAGTAGGATATGTAAACAGGTAAGGAAGCACAGGATCTGCAGTTGTCTGCCAGGAAATCTCTGCAGCCTGGGAAAAAGGTCTCCCCCTTCAGGGAAATGATCCCAAGTCTCCAACTCATTAGTGGACCACCTCCACAGGGTCTTCCAACCTAACAGATGGTCCAGTCATCCTCAGACTTGTTGCATTGGAAACAAACAAGGAAATTTAACAATTTTGCTCCGTCCTTCACAGCAATCCAGGTCTGCTGTGATAGTTTCCTGGATAAAAAGAGAGAAGCAGACCTGCTTGAACGTGTTCCCACGGCTGTGGCTAGTCATCACAGACTGAAAGGTGGGCTCACAGCAGCTGAAAGTCAGGACCAAACCACCAGAACAGAATTGGGAGGCAGAAGGGAGGTGAGACAGGCAGAGTTTGTACAACAGCAGGAGGCAGGCTGAGGTCAGGGTAGACTGAATTCAATCACAGTCAAGAGGGAAGCAACGAGTTGTGACAGGCAGCAGACAAGGCAGTGTCAGACGTCAGGCCAGGTAACAGGCAGCAAATAGATCAGCAACGCACAGAAGCACATGGAGCCAGAGTCTGTTCCTCAGGCGAGGCCTGCACTTCCTTTTATAGGAGAGTCGTGATGATGTCATCCTGGCCCACCCACAGGAAATCCTGGGGCTGGGCCTATAAGAGAAGCTGCGGGATAGGTTAGGTGATCAGGCCACCAGGGACCATGCAATACAGGATGCCAACCACTGCGTAACACCCCACGGTGGGCAACGTAGGTTCATGAAAGTACCCTAGGATTGGGCAAGGCTTTCCCTCATCTTAGCAGGACTCAGTCAGGGGGTGGTTTCTATCTTCCATATCCTCTGGGAGTCAAGTCCTCACTGGTAGCACAGGAGAACATATTTTGCTGCCTTTCACCTGTTACCTGCTCTGACGTCTGACACTGCCTTGTCTGCTGCCTGTGATTGAATTCGGTCTCCCCTGACCTCAGCCTGCCTTGACCTTGCCTGTCTGACCTCACTTCTGCCTCCCAATTCTGTTCCGGCCGAGGGCAGCACTTTTCAGCCAGGAAGTCTTGCGTCTGAAGGTCACACAGGTTGAAATGGAATAGGTCTTCATCCTGGGGCCAGGTGGGCGCTCTGATCCCCTTTGCTTATTCTCCCAAGGATCTGCCTCGGTATTTATTCACCGTCTCCCCAACAGGAGAGGGAGATTGGAACGGAAGGGCATCTGCATGCACTACTTACCTCTTCCAATATAAAATAAGACAAACACACAAGTCATTTCATTCCGAGGTATCCGTCTTTATGGAGGGCTGAGGCACATAAGCCTCTACTTTCAAAGCCTCCTGTGTCCTGGGATCTGAATGTCAGGTGCTGGGTTGGGCCTCCTGGCAGTCTGTGCTCCCAGTCTCTGGCCAGAAGAGGTTGCATCTACAGTTCTGTAACAGAGCACAGCAATCTTCCTGAATTTTCCCAAAGGTGGTCTTTGTTTTTCACCAGAATCAAGCGTCATGCCTAGAGGAGAGAAGGCCCTTCACTTGCTAGAGACTGTAAGAGAACCGCAGCTTATTGCTGGAGGGGAAAAAAAAAAACCCTTAACTGCATCATCAGGCTTCTCCACTGTTTATAGCCTACGATCCCAGTGCGCGGGGACTAGCAGTTGCCAATTGTTCCTTGCCCTTCTGGCTAGCAGACGGTACTAAGCACTGCTGTGTGCTGGCTGGACTATGGGGTTTTTTCATTTGCTTTCTAAGAGCCGTCTCCGTTTCAGACATCTGCAAAGCTGCAGCTTGGCCATCTGTATGCACTTTCACGTCCCACTGCATCCCGAATCGATGGTAAACCTGGACAAGTGGTTTGTAGGGCCTAGTCCCCCAGTAGTCCACTCACCGCGGGCGAGCCAGGCTGCTTTATTCACCAAGAGCTCCACATCGCAACCCTCAGCGTGCGACTCCCCACACATCATGGATAACTTGGCCCCGCTTGTCAACAGAAAAAGCAAGTTTGCTTACGATAAACAGGGGCTCTACAGACAGCAGGACGAATTATCCATGCTCATTACCCACCCGCCTCCATGGAGAAGGTCGATCACCTCACTAATGCCAAGCTCTGCAATCGACTGAGGGCTCATGATCAGTAGTAACGGCTCCGAGCTAGAGAGCTAGGTCCTCATGGCACCATCTGACATCGCGGCACAGCATGGCCAGTTCATCCGGCTTTCCTGGGCACCCTCCTGACCTTTCCTGGCATTTAAAGATCCCTTGGACAGACGCTGGGCTCCCTGCCTTCCAAGGACCCCGTCACTGGTATCTGTTTCTCCACCACATGACTTTCTCCTGTGAGATCATCAGATGGGCAACTCTCTTCCTTTTAAACCCCGCTGGCCCCACGACAGGCACCCGACAGTTACGTCACTACACCCGCATGGATAGCTGTTCCTACACTAACTCTGATCAGGATCTTCTCTCCCCTTCCAGACTGAGCGATTCTCCACCCTGGATCCCTCAGGAAAAACCGTTTCACAACTACCAGAGGCTTCACTGCCTGGCCCTCCATCCCTACTGCAGACGAGAGCATCCCTTCCTCCCCTGCGGAGAGAGGGAGCCGACCACCTTCTCACTGCAGGGCGCTTCTCTGACCTCCATCCTGGACCGCACCATTGTGGCCACTTGTAGCCTTTTCCTTCTACCTACTGCTCCCATGATCTCAGTATCTCCTCTCATGGGCTGAGCATTGAGGGACCACAGGTCTTGTTACAAAACCAAACAGGAGCAGATTTACAAAATTGGAGGTTTGGGGTTTTTTCTTTTGATTGTTTGCTGCCAGAGGATGTGGTGAAAGCTGTTAGTGTAGATGGGTTTGCATAAGTTCCTGAAGGAAGAGTCCATAAACCATTATGGATTTGCAGTCGTTTAAAATGAAAATGCAACACACAATAAGGATAATTCCTTTTATTCGGGGGGGGGGGGGGGGGCCTCAGAACGAATCTGGGCCCACCCCCTCCCAAATGAAACGAACTTTATTCATTTTAAACAACTGCATCGGGCCTAGATCTGAGCCTGAAGTTGTGGCCTCGCCTAGGGCATAGGACGAGGCCCTGCACACTTTATAAAGAGCCAGTTGCATAAAACTGGACACCCAAGCTATCCCCTAGCACCCCGAGGAGAAACTGCCTACCCGTCTCTCTGCAGGCCTCGGTCTCGCAGGCTTCACAATGGTGAGGTCCAGCTCCTGAGAAAAAGCACAGGTTACAGATCACTCATCTCTCTCACAGACCATGAGACCTCATCTGCTGTGCTACTTCTCACTGCCAAGGATCCTCTGTGCTTATCCCAGGCTTTACCCCTCACTCCCCCACAGCTAAGGATCCTCTGTGCTTATCCCAGGCTTTACCCCTCACTCCCTCACAGCTAAGGATCCTCTGTGCTTATCCCAGGCTTTACCCCTCCCTCCCCCACAGCTAAGGATCCTCTGTGCTTATCCCAGGCTTTACCCCTCACTCCCCCAAAGCTAAGGATCCTCTGTGCTTATCCCAGGCTTTACCCCTCACTCCCCCAAAGCTAAGGATCCTCTGTGCTTATCCCAGGCTTTACCTCTCACTCCCTCACAGCTAAGGATCCTCTGTGCTTATCCCAGGCTTTACCCCGCACTCCCCCACAGCTAAGGATCCTCTGTGCTTATCCCAGGCTTTACCCCTCACTCCCCCACAGCTAAGGATCCTCTGTGCTTATCCCAGGCTTTACCCCTCACTCCCCCACAGCTAAGGATCCTCTGTGCTTATCCCAGGCTTTACCCCTCACTCCCCACAGCTAAGGATCCTCTGTGCTTATCCCAGGCTTTACCCCTCACTCCCCCAAGCTAAGGATCCTCTGTGCTTATCCCAGGCTTTACCCCTCACTACCCCAAAGCTAAGGATCCTCTGTGCTTATCCCAGGCTTTTACCTCTCACTCCCCCACAGCTAAGGATCCTCTGTGCTTATCCCGGGCTTTAACCCCTCACTCCCCCCACAGCTAAGGATCCTCTGTGCTTATCCGGGCTTTACCTCCTCACTCCCCACAGCTAAGGAATCCTCTGTGCTTATCCCAGGCTTTACCCCTCACTCCCTCACAGCTAAGGATCCTCTGTGCTTATCCCAGGCTTTACCCCTCACTCCCTCACAGCTAAGGATCCTCTGTGCTTATCCCAGGCTTTACCTCTCACTCCCTCACATGCTAAGGATCCTCTGTGCTTATCCCAGGCTTTACCCCTCACTCCCTCACAGCTAAGGATCTCTGTGCTTATCCCAGGCTTTACCTCTCACTCCCCCACAGCTAAGGATCCTCTGTGCTTATCCCAGGCTTTACCTCTCACTCCCCACAGCTAAGGATCCTCTGTGCTTATCCCAGGCTTTACCCCTCACCTCCCTCACAGCTAAGGATCCTCTGTGCTTATCCCAGGCTTTACCCCTCACTCCCTCACAGCTAAGGATCCCTGTGCTTCTCCCAGGCTTTACCCCTCACTCCCTCACAGCTAAGGATCCTCTGTGCTTATCCCAGGCTTTACCTCTCACTCCTCCACAGCTAAGGATCCTCTGTGCTTATCCCAGGCTTTACCCCTCACTCCCTCACAGCTAAGGATCCTCTGTGCTTATCCCAGGCTTTACCTCTCACTCCCCCACAGCTAAGGATCCTCTGTGCTTATCCCAGGCTTTACCCCTCACTCCCTCACAGCTAAGGATCCTCTGTGCTTATCCCAGGCTTTACCTCTCACTCCCCCACAGCTAAGGATCCTCTGTGCTTATCCCCAGGCTTTACCTCTCACTCCCTCACAGCTAAGGATCCTCTGTGCTTATCCCAGGCTTTACCCCTCACTCCCTCACAGCTAAGGATCCTCTGTGCTTATCCCAGGCTTTACCCCTCACTCCCTCACAGCTAAGGATCCTCTGTGCTTATCCCAGGCTTTACCCCTCACTCCCCCACAGCTAAGGATCCTCTGTGCTTATCCCGGGCTTTAACCCCTCACTCCCTCACAGCTAAGGATCCTCTGTGCTTATCCCAGGCTTTACCCTCACTCCCTCACAGCTAAGGATCCTCTGATGCTTATCCCGGGCTTTACCCCTCACTCCCTCACAGCTAAGGATCCTCTGTGCTGTATCCCAGGCTTTACCCTCACTCCCTCACAGCTAAGGATCCTCTGTGCTTATCCCAGGCTTTACCTCTCACTCCCTCACAGCTAAGGATCCTCTGTGCTTATCCCAGGCTTTACCCCTCACTCCCCTCACAGCTAAGGATCCTCTGTGCTTATCCCAGGCTTTACCCCTCACTCCCTCACAGCTAAGGATCCTCTGTGCTTATCCCAGGCTTTACCTCTCACTCCCCTCACAGCTAAGGATCCTCTGTGCTTATCCCAGGCTTTACCTCTCACTCCCTCACAGCTAAGGATCCTCTGTGCTTATCCCAGGCTTACCCCCTCACTCCCTCACAGCTAAGGATCCTCTGTGCTTCTCCCAGGCTTTACCCTCACTCCCCTCACAGCTAAGGATCCTCTGTGCTTATCCCAGGCTTTACCTCTCACTCCCCCACAGCTAAGGATCCTCTGTGCTTATCCCAGGCTTTACCTCTCACTCCCTCACTGCAAGGATCCTCTGTGCTTATCCCAGGCTTTACTCTCAACTCCCCCCACAGCCTAAGGATCCTCTGTGCTTATCCCAGGCTTTACCCCTCACTCCCCCACAGCTAAGGATCCTCTGTGCTTATCCCAGGCTTTACCCCCCACTCACCTCACAGCTAAGGATCCTCTGTGCTTATCCCAGGCTTTACCCCTCACTCCCTCACAAGCTAAGGATCTCTGTGCTTATCCCAGGCTTTACCCCTCACTCCTCCACAGCTAAGGATCCTCTGTGCTTATCCCAGGCTTTACCTCTCACTCCCTCACTGCCAAGGATCCTCTGTGCTTATCCCAGGCTTTACCTCTCACTCCCTCACTGCCAAGGATCCTCTGTGCTTATCCCAGGCTTTACCTCTCACTCCCTCACTGCCAAGGATCCTCTGTGCTTATCCCAGGCTTTACCCCTCACTCCCTCACTGCCAAGGATCCTCTGTGCTTATCCCGGGGCTTTACCTCTCACTCACTCACAGCTAAGGATCCTCTGTGCTTATCCCAGGCTTTACCTCTCACTCCCCCACAGCTAAGGATCCTCTGTGCTTATCCCGGGCTTTACCCCTCACTCCCTCACAGCTAAGGATCCTCTGTGCTTATCCCAGGCTTTACCTCTCACTCCCTCACAGCTAAGGATCCTCTGCTCTTATCCCAGGCTTTACCTCTCACTCCCCCACAGCTAAGGATCCTCTGTGCTTATCCCAGGCTTTACCTCTCACTCCCCCACAGCTAAGGATCCTCTGTGCTTATCCCAGGCTTTACCTCTCACTCACTCACAGCTAAGGATCCTCTGTGCTTATCCCAGGCTTTACCCCTCACTCCCTCACTGCCAAGGATCCTCTGTGCTTATCCCAGGCTTTACCTCTCACTCACTCACAGCTAAAGATCCTCTGTGCTTATCCCAGGCTTTACCTCTCACTCCCCCACAGCTAAGGATCCTCTGTGCTTATCCCAGGCTTTACCCCTCACTCCCCCACAGCTAAGGATCCTCTGTGCTTATCCCAGGCTTTACCCCTCACTCCCCCACAGCTAAGGATCCTCTGTGCTTATCCCAAGCTTTACCCCTCACTCCCTCCACAGCTAAGGATCCTCTGTGCTTCTCCCAGGCTTACCTCTCACTCCATCACAGCTAAGGATCCTCTGTGCTTATCCCAGGCTTTATTCCCTCACTCCCTCACAGCTAAGGATCCTCTGTGCTTATCCCAAGGCTTTACCCCTCACTCCCTCACAGCTAAGGATCCTCTGTGCTTATCCCAGGCTTTACCTCTCACTCCCTCACAGCTAAGGATCCTCTGTGCTTATCCCAGGCTTTACCCCTCACTCCCTCACAGCTAAGGATCCTCTGTGCTTATCCCAGGCTTTACCCCCTCACCTCCCTCACAGCTAAGGATCCTCTGTGCTTATCCCAGGCTTTACCCCTCACTCCCTCACAGCTAAGGATCCTCTGTGCTTATCCCAGGCTTTATCCCTCACTCCCTCACAGCTAAGGATCCTCTGTGCTTATCCCAGGCTTTACCCCTCACTCCCCCACAGCTAAGGATCCTCTGTGCTTATCCCAGGCTTTACCTCTCACTCCCTCACAGCTAAGGATCCTCTGTGCTTATCCCAGGCTTTACCCCTCACTCCCTCACAGCTAAGGATCCTCTGTGCTTATCCCGGGCTTTACCTCTCACTCCCTCACAGCTAAGGATCCTCTGTGCTTATCCCAGGCTTTACCTCTCATCCCTCACAGCTAAGGATCCTCTGTGCTTATCCCGGGCTTTACCCCTCACTCCCCAAGCTAAGGATCCTCTGCTTATCCCAGGCTTTACCCTCACTCCCTCAAGCTAAGGATCCTCTGTGCTTA